>NC_044032.1:263382102-263682102 GCF_901765095.1 Microcaecilia unicolor | reverse complement strand
GCCCATCCATGCCATCTACTCTCCCTATCACTCCCGTAGAGATTCTATGTACTTGTCCCAAGCTCTTTTGAATTCAGATATTGTTTTCATTGTCAGACTTGTGAGTTCTTGTACCAAGTAGAGGGCTGCTGAGCCCGGTACTCGGACCAGGTTTTGCTTGGCGGCCAGACAACCCCAGGTTTCACCTGTGCTAACCGCCATTCCCCAGAGGTTGAGTCCCTAGGTGCGGGCAGCCTGCAAGACTTACGAGATGGAGCTGGAAGTGGAGTGGTGAATGTATTGGCCAGGCAGGCAGCAGGTCAAGAGAGTAATCCAGGCACAGGTAAAGTCAATAGGCAGACAGCAGGTCAAGAGAGTAATCCAGGCACAGGTAAAGTCAATAGGCAGGCAGCAGTCAAGAGAGTAATCCAGGCACAGGTTAAGTCAATAGGCAGGCAGCAGGCAAGAGAGTAATCCAGGTACAGGCAAAGTCAGTAGGCAGGCAGCAGGCAAAAGAGTAATCCAGGTACAGGCAAAGTCAGTAGGCAGCCAGCAGGCAAGAGAGTAATCCAGGCAAAGTCAGCAACGAGGGACAAAGTAGAGAAGAAGCACACTACTGAGCAAGTAACACCTACCAAAGTAGAAGCCGAAGCATGGAGTCCAGGAAGAGCTCAGCTGATAAAGTGCTGGTGTCTCACATCAGCAGGGAGAAGGGGCACAGCCATAGGACAAGAGCAGGGAAAGGAGGAACTAGAAGACCAATAGGAGAGAAGCAAGGGAAGCCATGCAGAGGGAGGGCAGACACAGGTGGGTGGAAGCAAAGCAATCAAGGAGCCTGGAAGCCAGGCAGAGAGAGAGAGAGAGCAGAGCCAGGTGCATGGAAGCAAAGCAATCAAGGAGCCTGCAGCTAGAAAAGAACCACACACACATGGCTCAGGGTTATGCCAGTCAAGTGTGCGTGTCGACGGGACCCTGCGCAGCCCGAGGACGCCACTTGCATTGAAGTAGGGGACATGACATTTGTCTCCACAATGTCCACCGGGAGGCCGTTCCACGAATTCACCATCCTTTCCGTGAAGAAGTATTTCCTCAGGTTACTCCTGAGTGCGTCCCCTTTAACCTTCATTCTATGCCCCCTCATTCCAGAGCTTCCCTTCAGTGAGAAACTTGTCTCCTGTGCCGCTAGTATTCTATATAGAAAAGTAGGTATCTGCATTCCTTTGTTGAATAGGCTCCTGTCAGGACCCTCTGGACACTTATTTATGGATGCACAATTATAAAATCAGAGACGCCAAAGGTGGCCCATCTCGATGCTGGAGATTTACCAGGCAATGCTGGAGACTGAAGGCCAATGAGTGAGGTTTTTCACATCCTCCCCCCCCCCCCCCCCCCCCCATGTCTAAAACTAGTTCTGGCAGATGCACATTCCAAAAACGAACATATTCCAATTAATAAATAGAAACTAAAATTCTTTTTTCTACTTTTGCTGTTTGATCATTTCATTTTTCTTATTGTGTTGGTCCTAGTCCAGTGATTCCCAAAACTGGTCCTGGAGGCACCCCAGCCAGTCAGGTTTTCAGTATACCCACAATGAAGATTTGTATGCACTGCCTCTATTGCATGCAAATCTCATGAATATTCATTGTGGACATACTGAAAACCTGACTGGCTAGGGTGCCTCTAGGCCCAGATTTTTTTTTAATTTCTCTTTATTAGTATTTTATAACATCTCACAAAACAATGTGATCTTGTAATCAGCATTCAATTTAACAATAGAAAATAAAAATCTCCAAGGAAAAAAAATCAATTCTTCCATCCACAATTAAAGAAAAATGATTCCAAGATTAAACATATCAGTAACAAGGAAATATAAAGAAATATACAGTTGCTACCTCTGTGTTCAGACTCCAGCCTGCTATGTGGGATGGCATACTACATTCACATCAGCTCTAGCATCTAGAAAATCTTTAAGTTGCTTAGGGTCCATAAATTGAAATTGTTTACCCTGTAGCATAATATTACAAATACAAGGAAACCGTAATATGAAATTCGCTCCCAAAGCCTCGACTCTGGGACGCAGTTCCAAAAAAGGCCCTGCGTCGCACCTGTGTTGGCTTGGAGAGATCAGGAAAAATTCTAACTTTTGAGCCCATAAACAATTTTTCTAAATGTCTTAAGGAAAGTCTTAAAACTGCGTTCTGGTCTGGCTCCAGCACAAAAGTGACCAGCATAGTTGTCCTATGAGTAACAACATCCAACGAGCTCTCGAGGAAAGAAGTAAGATTCATTCCTTCACCCACCGCATGTAAAGGGGGTTATCCTAAGTTCCCCTTAAAATTCCAGATGTAATAGGCTCGTGTGATGGGAGGTAATGAATCTTTGTCCATTCCTAGGATCTCCGACATATATTTTTTCACCATTTCCACTGGAGGAATTAAAGGAGACTTAGGGAAATTAAGAAACCTAAGGTTAAGTCTTCTTGCCTGGTTCTCCAGGTATTCCAAACGTTTGTGCAAATAGTTATTATCCTTAACCAAAGCAGTTTCCAAAGTTCCCATTTCTTGAATCTTAGTTTCCACTTTTTCAATTTTAAGGGACTGCTGTGCAGTCACTTGTGCCTGTATCAGAACGGCTTTCGAAAGAACTTTAATATCCTTAGTATTTTCTTTCAACATATCTTGCATAGAGGAATGTGTATTGTAGACCATATCCCACAGTGACTCTAACGTCACATTGGCTGGTTTAGTTATACCACTTGATGGTAATGGGGAGTGTGGCAGGGCCTCGCTACGAGAAAGTTTAGAAACAATGTCTTGAGGCAATACTTTCAAAGCCAACTGAGCCGAAATACCTGCAGCCAGGGTCCCGCTCGTATTTGCTGCAATCCTCCCCTCTAACAGCTCCGGTTTCACCCCTCTGGTGTCTGTCTCTGAATAGGCTGCTGCGAACAACTCACTTCCCGGTTGTCGTGGTGCCATACGTTCCATGGGGCTCAAGGAAGCCCCGTCGCCGCTCTCTATCGACGTCAAAGCATCAATAGCTGCAGAAGGAGTCGAAGTACCCAGAGGACCTGGTTGCGACTTGGGGAATTGCAAAGTCATTTGTTTCAAGATCGACGAGGTTCCAGGAGCCGAGGGAAACTCCTTCACCTTTCCCCTCCGCTTCCCCATCACAATCGACGGGTCGAAGGCCACGAAGGAAACCGGACTTGCAACGTCCTCTACGAGCAAACTCAGGTGCGTCCATTCAGAGCGCCATCTTGGAAATGTTGTTTTTTTTTTTTTAAATATGGAATGCTTCACGAATTTGCGTGTCATCCTTGCGCAGGGCCATGCTAATCTTCTCTGTATCGTTCCAATTTTAGTATACGTGCTGCCGAAGCAAGCACTCTAGGCCCAGATTTGAGAACTACTGTCCTAGAAATTGGTTTTGGTTTTCTTTTCTTCTGTCTTTTCTTGCCAGAGTAACCTTTCTATTTGACATTTATTTTTTTCTTCGTATATATCATCCATCTTCCCTGCGTCCCTATCCTCTACCTAAGTTCAGCATCTCCCCTCTCTGTGTCCCTATCTTCCCCTGTCCAGCATCTCCCTCCTGTGTCGATATATGTTCAGCATTGCCTCTCTGGATCCCTATCCCCCCAAATCCATCATTGCTCCTCTGTGTCCATGCCCCCCTTGTTCAGGATTGTCCCTGTTTCCTTATCCTCCTATGCCCAGCATCGTCTCTTTGTGTCTTTATCCCTCCCAGTGTCTAACATCACTGCTGTGTACCTGTTCATACCCCCTCACTATATCCAGCATTGTCCTTCTACACACCCACTTCATCCCACATCACTCATCTGTGTCCATGTCCCATGCCTAGCATCTCCCTTCTGTGTCCCTGTCCCATTTCCCTGATCTGTGTCCTTCGGCCACAACAGTCTCTCTCTGGCCTGTGCTTCACCTACTCCACCCCCATGTGGTTCAGCATCTCTCTGTCTCTGTAATCTTTGACCCAGCCCAGCATCTCTTCCCTTCTCTTCCATCCATTTCCCACAGGTTGGAAATTCTCCCCATCCCCCCATCCAGCACCTCCCCCCTCTCTCCCCTCTTCCCTCACCAATACTCCAGCATATCTCCTGTCCTCTTCCCCCCACAGGTCCAAAACCAGAACCTCAACTTCTCCTTCTCCCTCTGCTCCCCTCATGGTGAGTCCAGCTCAACTCTCCACTCCCCCCCCCCATGAGTCCAGCACAATTTCCTCCTATCCACACATCCCTGGTGAGTCCAACACTAATCCTTCCATTCCCCCTGACTCCAGTGCATCTCCCTTCTGACCCCTGTGGGTGCAGCACATCTCCCTCTTCCTCCCTCAGTGACCCTCCTCCTTAGGTTCAAACCCTTCTTCTTTGCTAGTAAAAGGTAACGACAATGCAGCTTTAGCTGACCCTGGCTTCTTCCCTCTGCCGCGGCCTGCCCATCTGATGCAACATCCTATTTACACTTGGGCGGGCTGCGGCAGAGGGAAGAAGCCGGGGCTGGCCCTCCAGGCTGCATTTACGCTACCTTTTCCTGGCAAAGAAGAAAGGCTTGAAGCCTAAGGATGAGAGTCGCAGAGGGAGCAACAGGGAGGACGACTGTACTTGTGGAGGTCAGAAGGGAGATGCGTTGGGGAAGGGGAGAGAGACATCGAAGAGCAGTGAACAGGAGAGGAGGAAAGTAAAGTAAAGAGAGAAAGATGCTGCATGGGGCGGAAGGGGGAGGGCTCCAATACATGACATTGGGCCCCTTAAGCGTGTGAGCTGGAGAAGGGGCCTGATTGCATGTGTCACACACCATATGTGTGCGACTTGGTATGACAGTAGAATTACCACCTAGGTCAGCAGGCGAACCTGTGTGTCTTCTGTGTTTGACTATGTACATTTATTATTAAGATTAATTACCTGCCTTTATGAAGATATTTCACCCAATGCAGTGTACCACAGGTGTAGCTGAACACAGGTAGCTTACATTGTAGGAACAGTCTAACTGTAGTAAAATGACCAGATGTCAGCATAATGCACAATTAGAACAGTGAGATGAACTTAGAAATAGACAAATTAAATTACAGCAAGTTTATTAATTTATTTCTTCTGTAGCTTGTTCCCGTAACAAAAGTACTGCCCAACGTGGTATACCACAACAAAATAACATTTCAATATTAAAACAGAAATAATAAAAACAACCTATAACCTTTCTCCCCCACAGAGAGACTACATTCTCATCCCCTCCCACTCAGCAGACGCTCCAAGCCAGCCCTTGCCCTCCCACATACTAGACCTCCACCTCCCACACAGTCTCCCTAAAACAATCTTTTTTCTCTGAAAACTTAAATAATTCTCTTCTAGCTTCACATCAAGAGCAATACCATTCCACAATTGAGGATCCCAAGCCAAAAGCACCCTAAACCCAAACCGTATCCTTTCTCATCACTCTTAATAGGAGGGATGTGTTAGAGCACTCTCTGAGCAGAGCACACAGCTCTACCTGGCCGATATGAGGACACCCAATTAATCAGAAAACTCCGCCTACACCCCTATAAAGCTTGAAACAACAGGGTTAAAAACTTAGCAGTCAATATTCAGGTTTATTTCAGCTGCCGCTGCTGGCTAGCATTTAAAGAAGTGCTAATCACTGCGATCAGCACTTCTTTAAATGCTAGCCATTGGCGGCATCTGAAATAAACCCGTATATTCAATCTAACTCCTATCTGGGTACTGACATTGAATATCTAGGTACTCAGCAACCTGCAAAGAGATACCCGGGCACTTCCGATACTCAAGAGACAAAATCCGGATGGCTGTATGCATAATTTAGGGCAGCCTTTATGCTGTCCTAAGTTAACTGGATAGTTATCTGGCCCCTGCCACTCACAAAAACTTAACAATAGCTGCTTTATTTACATTTCCACCTTTAAAGAATGTTAAAAGAAGCAGTTTATTAGAAAGTCTTTTTTCGTTTCCATCAGCCCATTTGGATAAATATGTTCAGGGCTTATTATCCTTAGAAACTAACTACAGACAGTTTCACAAGCAAATTAAAACCTATCTGCTTGGGAAATTTGTTCTGGGTAAAAGTAAGATTGTTAATTTTGATGGTGTTGCTTGTAATTTAAATATTTTAATTAGTCATTGTACTTCCTGGTTATGTCCAGTTTCTTGCTGATGTGATCCGCATTGAACGGAGAGGTATACGGTGGAATACAAGTCCTATTGTTAATGTTAAGACTGGCAGTCCCCTGGCAACTCCAAGCTCTGTCCTGACTCTGCACCCGCACCCTCCGGCACTAACCAAAAAGTGCTGTAGAGGTCAGAGCTAATATTCTTCTCCTCCACCGCTAACTCCAGACTTCGTTCCTTTTATCTTGCGGCACCTTATGCCTGGAACCGTCTTCCCGAACCCATACGTCTAGCTCCATCTCTACCTGTTTTTAAATCTATGCTGAAAGCTCACCTTTTCACTACTGCCTTTGGCTCCTAACCGCTACTCATTTGCCCTCCTCCTCCCCTGTTCCTCTTTACCCTGTAATTCCCTTGCCCGTAATGTCTTGTCTGTCTGTTTTACCTAGATTGTAAGCTCTTTGAGCAGGGACTGTCTCTCTATGTCAAATATACAGAGCTGCGTGCGTCTGGTAGCGCTATATGAATGCTATTAGTAGTAGTAGTAGTACTGTCTGGTTAAGTGCTGCGTAATATTAATGGTTGGGCCGGCCAGTGCAATTTAACTGGCAGGAGCCTCTCCTGCCCAGTTAAATTACTTTGAACATTGACCCCTTAAATTGTACTTGCGTCTTAATCAGGAGCGAACACAGTTACAGTTTATTCCATTTGCTATACCACTTAACAGACTTTTGTTAGATCTCTGCGTGTACACTCAATAATTACATATAACAAATAACAAACAATCAGAAAAGGAATGCCATTAAAAGATAGGACAGTACTAGGCATACAAGATCATCCACCATACACAACAGCAGAAGCCCCATCTCATAAAATTTCCACTAACCCTCACTCTAACCCTCTAGTAAAAATGTTGAAAAGGCTAATTGAAAAAAAAAAAGCCTTTAAAATTTGCTTAAAACACGTCAACAACTGAACTTCCTGCAATGATTGTGGGAGAGCATTCCAAAGCTTAGGTGCTAGATATAAAAATGCCCTTCTTCTAGTTGCAACAGCCTAACACTCTGCCTTCTCTCACAACCAAAACTCTTACTTAGTTATGTGATTTGATATATCGTCTCTCAAAAAATGTCCAACAAAACGGTTTACAATTACAGGCCCAGCACAATAAAAAAATCTAACCTACTCAAAATAAAATAACAAAAACAGAATATTCTTCCAAAGAGTGAGGGGTATGGAGTTACATCTGTTGACGTGGAGGGGCATAATTGAACGAAAACGTCTATCTCCATGGGCGTTTATCTCCGAGTCGGGTCCGTGAAGGGGCGGACCGAACCGTATTTTCGCAAAAAAATAGACGTCCATGTTTTATTCGACAATGTGTGAGCTGGGCGTTTTTGTTTTTCAGCGATAATGGAAAATGAAAGCGCCCAGCTCAAAAATGAATATATCCAAGGCATTTGTTCGTGGGAGGGGCCAGGATTCGTAGTGCACTGGTCCCCCTCACATGCCAGGACACCAACCGGGCACCCTAGGGGGCACTTTTACAAAAACAAAAAAAAAGGTAAAAGAACTCCCAGGTGCATAGTACCCTTCCCTTGTGTGTTGAGCCCCCCAAATCCCCCTCAAAACCCACTGCCCACAAGTCTACACCATTACTATAGCCCTAAGGGGTGAAGGGGGGCACCTACATGTGGGTACAGTGGGTTTGGGGGGGTTGGACGACTAAGCATTAAGCAGCACAATTGTAACAGGTAGGGGGGGATGGGCCTGGGTCCACCTGCCTGACGTCCACTGCACCCCCTAACAACTGCTCCAGGGACCTGCATACTGCTGCCTGGGAGGAGGGTATGACATTTGAGGGTGAAAATAAAAAGTTGTGAAACATAATTGTTTTGTGGTGGGAGGGGGTTAGTGACCACTGGGGGAGTCAGGGGAGGTCATCCCCGACTCCCTCTGGTGGTAATCTGGTCATTTAGGGCACTTTTTGGGGCCTTATTCGTGAAAAAACAGGGTCCAGGAAAAGTGCCCTAAATTCTACCTACAAACGCATACTTATTTTCCATTATCGGCGAAAGGCGCCCATCTCTGTTCGGGTGATAACCACGCCCCAGTTCCGCCTTCACCACGCCTCCGACACGCCCCCGTCAACTTTGTCCGCATCCGCGACGGAGTGCAGTTGAAAACGTCCAAGTTCGGCTTTCGATTATACCGCTTTATTCGTTTTTGTGAGATAAACGTCCATCTCCCGATTTAGGTCGGAACTTGGGCGTTTTTCTCGTTCGATTATAAGCAGGATATTGACCTAAAATGCTAATGAAAAGTAATATGTCTTCAGATCCCTTTTACATGTTGTAGATTAGTCTCTAGATAGAGATGAGCTGGAGGGAATTCCATAGAGCTGGAGCTAAATTAATCTTGCTACCATATTTTGGATCACCTTACAATGTTTTCTTATAACCCCATATGCAAACTGTTACAGTACTCTAGTGAAGGCATCACATATGCCTGTAACAGCACACTACAATGTTCTTGTGCTAAAAATGGACTCAACTTCAAAACCTCCCATAATGTCAAAAAGTTGTGCAAACCACTCCAGAAGCATGAAATTCCAAGCCAACCAGTCCTTCCAAGGTAACGCCCAAATCTTGCACTGTCTCACCCTCCTGCACCTCTTCACCCTTCAGCTTCCATCTTAATGGTGGCACTAGAGAACCTAACCCTGCAAACCACCAACCCTCTGCTTTTACCTTCTGCAACATTAACCCACTCCTCCAGCTCATCCAGACTTCTATTAACCTCCCCTACCTTTCTCTGTATATCTTTCCCACTTGGGATCAAGATCTGTACAGTACATCAGCAGCAGATATAAATCCTAAAAACTCCAGCTATTGCATCACTGCCCCCAATGGGAACTGAAAGACGTTGAACAACAGGGAGGACAGTACTGAACCCTGTGGCATTCCGCAGATAAATCTGCATAACTTGACATATTACCTGTCATTAGAAAAGGTAAAAAGGAGGCAATTCAATTTAAAACCATCCCTATCTGGCCTACTTCCCTACACCTTCTCAATAACCAATAGTGTGGAACCAAGTCAGACACTCTGGATAGATCTCATGGAATTCTACAGAGAGCACCACCATCCCTCTCTCTTCTCTTACCCAGAAAACTTACTTCATCCATCACAGTCAACAACAGCATCTCAGTACGGCGATCCACACTAAATCCTGTCTAGGACTGATCAAAAACCCACAGCTCTCCAAAAATGCTTATTCCAAATTCACCACTACTCTTTCAAGAAATTTTGTCAACAAATGTATAATAGACGAGGGGATAGCTCGCCACCAAGCTTGGGTCCAGACTAGCCTTCTTCAACAATTGGGGTGATTTTCGAGTGTTTGAGCAGCTGTAGAATTTTACCCTCTCCTAAAGACATAAGTACATAAGTACATAAGTAGTGCCAAACTGGGAAAGACCAAAGGTCCATCTAGCCCAGCATCCTGTCACCGACAGTGGCCAATCCAGGTCAAGGGCACCTGGCACGCTCCCCAAACGTAAAAACATTCCAGACAAGTTATACCTAAAAATGCGGAATTTTTCCAAGTCCATTTAATAGCGGTCTATGGACTTGTCCTTTAGGAATCTATCTAACCCCTTTTTAAACTCCGTCAAGCTAACCGCCCGTACCACGTTCTCCGGCAACGAATTCCAGAGTCTAATTACACGTTGGGTGAAGAAAAATTTTCTCCGATTCGTTTTAAATTTACCACACTGTAGCTTCAACTCATGCCCTCTAATCCTAGTATTTTTGGATAGCGTGAACAGTCGCTTCACATCCACCCGATCCATTCCACTCATTATTTTATACACTTCTATCATATCTCCCCTCAGCCGTCTCTTCTCCAAGCTGAAAAGCCCTAGCCTTCTCAGCCTCTCTTCATAGGAAAGTCGTCCCATCCCCACTATCATTTCGTCGCCCTTCGCTGTACCTTTTCCAATTCTACTATATCTTTTTTGAGATACGGAGACCAGTACTGAACACAATACTCCAGGTGCGGTCGCACCATGGAGCGATACAACGGCATTATAACATCCGCACACCTGGACTCCATACCCTTCCTAATAACACCCAACATTCTATTCGCTTTCCTAGCCGCAGCAGCACACTGAGCAGAAGGTTTCAGCGTATCATCGACGACGACACCCAGATCCCTTTCTTGATCCGTAACTCCTAACGCGGAACCTTGCAAGACGTAGCTATAATTCGGGTTCCTCTTACCCACATGCATTGTAACACTTTCATACAGACAACCTATGACAAGATCAAAAGAAGGCATGACCAGAAATAAAGACCATGGATCAAACGGATGAGTAGATCTTACCCAAATTGGTGCCCTTCTCATCTCCTCTTTAGGAGCCAAATCAAAAGTTCTTAAACACTCCACCATCTCATTTCTTACACCCACCTTCTATATATAAAATGAGTCATCCTCCTCTTTACAACCCCTTCCTCAAATAATTACCCTTTTTTATCCAAAACAGCAAAAAAAAAAAAAAAAACCCTGCATCCAGTGACTCAGGATCCAGCTGACTCCTCAATTATATCTTTTAGACCCATCAACCTCTGCCGAGATTTCAGTAATAAAACTCAGTAATCATGATCATATTAGTACCAACACTCCCATATAAATCCTGTAGCAAGCGGGAGCATGCAGTTCATGGCTCATGGAGCTCTTTTCTACCCTTCTGTGTGTGTGTCGATCAGTGTGTATGCACATGCATTTGTATCTCTTTGTGTATATATCTGTGTTATTTCTATGCTGCTTCCAAATTGGAGGGAAGAGGGAACAGGTGGTTTAAATGGAGCAGTTCCTAAATATTGTGTTTGTTTACAAAAAATGAAACCAAGTGTGATAATATTTGCAACCATCAGATGCCCTGACAACAGATTTCAAAGGATGGATTTTACTATCTAACCAAAGAGTGCTGCTATTCCATGGCGACAGGTATCATCATACCTTTTCTCCACTAGTTGGCAGTACATATAGCAGCCAGTAGCAAACTACACAGTTCAGTTACTAGGCGTCACCATACGTAGCAGCCATTAAGGAAGTGACATTGTTCATTCATTAGGTTACACAGTAGAATTCCAGAGCTGCCAAGTTACCCATTCCAGGAGGGAGACTTATTGTCCGGTCCTGGTTTTAAACTTATAACTCAAAGCAGTGTATTCTTCATAGTCCATGATTCTATCCATGAAATCAATGCTCCAGGTCCCATATCTCTTTAATTTCCTTATTCCCTACACACCTCTGCACTTTCTACGATCAGCAATTACATGACACCACTTTCAGTTACATAAGTACATAAGTAATGCCACACTGGGAAAAGACCAAGGGTCCATTGAGCCCAGCATCCTATCCATGACAGCGGCCAATCCAGGCCAAGGGCACCTGGCAAGCTTCCCAAACGTACAAACATTCTATACATGTTATTCCTGGAATTGTGGATTTTTCCCAAGTCCATTTAGTAGCGGTTTATGGACTTGTCCTTTAGGAAACCGTCTAACCCCTTTTTAAACTCTGCCAAGCTAACCACCTTCACCACGTTCTCCGGCAATGAATTCCAGAGTTTAATTATGCGTTGGGTGAAGAAAAATTTTCTCCAGTTTGTTTTAAATTTACTACACTGTAGTTTCATTGCATGCCCCCTAGTCCTAGTATTTTTGGAAAGCGTGAACAGATGCTTCACATCCACCTGTTCCACTCCACTCATTATTTTATATACCTCTATCATGTCTCCCCTCAGCCGTCTCTTCTTCAAGCTGAAAAACCCTAGCCTCCTTAGTCTTTCTTCATAGGGAAGTCGTCCCATCCCCGCTATCATTTTAGTCGCCCTTCGCTGCACCTTTTCCAGTTTCACTATATCTTTCTTGAGATGCGGCGACCAGAATTGGGCCAAGCTCTGGAACAATCTTCTCTCAAGTATCCATAATCAGCCCTCTTTCCAGACCTTTAAATGAGCCCTGAAGACCCATCTATTCACGTTGACCTTTCATTCTACCTTATGATGTAATGTAATTTTCTTTACTTTAAAAAAATTACACCCTGTTTTTATTGTATACCGTTAATCGTTTTTAGATTTTCCATTTTGTAAACCGCTTCATGCCTGTTTCTGAGGCCATAGCGAGATATCAAGCTTTATTAAATAAATAAATTAAATAATGTACCAGGATGAGGTTGGCAGAAATCCAGGACTGGTCAAAAAGTCTTCCTCCTGGAATGGATAATTTGGCAGCTCTGGAATTTACAACCAAAAACAATAAAATATACATCTGAATCACAAAGATCCAGGCCAGCGGAGATAGGGGTGTGACAGTAGGAGGATATGTGTGGAGGATATGGCCAGCCCATCCATTAGCCATGACTAGGCATTGCGCAGCTCAGGGCAGCAGTTTCTTGAGTGCAGCAAAGATGCAGTCCAAGCAAAATGATAGATTCTGACAGCCAGACAGACTCAAAGAACCAGCAGCACATACTTTAACCTACTGTTTGTGTGATATGTCTGTTAACTATCAAAATCTGGGGGAGGCTGAGGCTAATTGGGGGCTGTAAAGCTGAAGGGTTGCCTAGCTGGGTCATTGTTGGGTGACTTAATTTTTCTAGAATCCCTCCCCCCTCCTCGTCTGATCTGACCTATTTTTTGAACTCGATGTATCTCTTCACTGTTTTCTCCCCCATGTCAAATTTAAGTATTTCACCCAGAGAGACAGGCAGAAATTTTTGACTCCTTAACGTACAATAAAAATAGGCCTGATATTGGACATCATGGGCCTGATATTCAAAAGGATTTAACTGGACTAAAGAGGTTCCTGCCATGTTAAATCCTGCTGAACTGGTCAGCCACTGATATTTAGTGGCACAGTTAAGCGGGTAGTGCTGCTGAATGTCACCTGCGTTAGTGCCAGGGCAGTCTAGTGGTAATATTCAGTACATCAACTGGTTAAGGGTCCTGTTTACTAAGCAGCGTTATAGGCGTGTTAACGGTTTTAACGCACATTAACCATGTACGCATGTTAACCATGTACGTGCCTACAATATCCCTATAGGCGCCTACATGGTTAGCGCATGCGCTTAATGTAGGTGCGCTAAAAACACTAACCCACCACCTTAATAAACAGGGCCCTAAGTACATAAAGTTAGGACAGTATAAAGGCTGTCCTAACTTTATCTGCCAAGCTCACCAGGTACCAGTCTGAATATCTGCCACTGCCCTGTTAACTTCTGGGTGACTGGATCAGGGGCCTAGCCAGACTTCGGTGGGAGGGGAGTCCAGAGCCTGAGGTGAGGGGGCACATTTTAGCCCCCCCCCCCGGCATCGCCGACCCCCACGCCATTGCCGACCTTGCCGCTGCCACCACCACCAACTTTGTCCCCCCCCGTCAACGACCCTCTTGACCCCCCCCTCCCGCAGCCAACCCGCCATCGCCTACCTTTGCTGGCGGGGGAGCCCAACCCCCGCCAGCCGAGGTCCTCTTCTTCCCGCAAAAGGCTTCCTTCTGTTTCTGACGTTCTGTACGTGCAGGATGTCAGAAACAGAAGGAAGCCTTTTGCGGGAAGAAGAGGACCTCGGCTGGTGGGGGTTGGGGTCCCCTGCCAGCAAAGGCCGGCGACGGCGGGAGAGGGGGTTGAGAGGGTCATCAGCAGGGGGGTCCAGGGCCAAATCTACTGGGGCCCAGGCCTCCGCTGGCCCCACATAGCTAAGCCACTGGACTGGATGTGGCCCAGCATTGAATATCCGGACTTCATTCAGGCATCAGATTCCAGTGGTTTAAAAACTGCTGACCGCCGCCAGCTGAATATCAGGCCTGATACTTTAAAATATTAATGAGTCAATATTCAGCCAGGGGTGGTCAGCGTTTCTTTAAAGGCTGACCACCATCAACTAAATTTGGACCTGGATATTCAATTCCATGCTCAGATCATTGGCAGTCCCGGAAGTTATGCAAGTGACAGTTGATGCTTGGTGCTGGTGCTCATATACCTAACCCGGCACAAACTGCTTTTTATGAGGAGCTGTCTGGGCATCAGCACTGAATTAATGCTGGGCTTCAAAACAACTCTTCAGTTTCACGTTGAAGGCTTCTTGACCAGCCAGCATTCATTTATTGAGTCCTAATGTGGCATAATTTAGTCTCACAAGTCTCTGGGCAGTTTTCTCTCTGTGAGACTCCGAGCACTCTCCCATCAGGCTTCCCCAGTGTTTGACAGGAAGAAACTAATTTCATTTCAGAATGACATTACAGGGGGTTAGGAAGCTGCTAATTGCTCTTGTCCTGTTTCCGGATATTTCCAGGTCTCTAATATTATAAGAATAATAATTAACATGAGTATCTCTGCTCTTATACTGTGGCCCCAATGCTCAAACCTCCGGCACTGTATGGAACAGTGCCAGAAAATACCACCACACCAGCACCCGAAAATAACTTCCTAATGCTCGACGCTAATAGTATGCAAATTATATGCATGCTGTTAGCATTAGGAAGTTAAGCAGCAGGATTGTGCAAGGGGCATTCACACAAGAGCTGTGCATGAGCAAAGCTCTTGTGCTCATGCCCAGTCTGAATGGGGGGACAGGAGCTTCTGAAGCGGTGTGTTAAACCGGTGTGCCACACGGAGGTCACTGTGGTCTCATACTTGTCTAGACCAGCACCTGGGTTCTGCTTCCAGCAACAAGGAAAGACTCCAGACAGAGGCTCGTGAGCATCCGGTGCTTCTTTCTGAACACGTGCTCACATTTCACCTTGCTAGCTGCAATCAGTGTAGGGGAATGAACAGGCAGTGCGTACATGAGCATAACCTCCTCCTCCCCCCCCCCCCCCCATGCACTTCAATGGGGTTCTTTCACTAACCTCCTTCAAAGCTCCTCAAAAAGTGAAGACAGGAAAGGAGGAGAGGAGACCAGCTATATGGGAAAGAAGAGGACCTCCACTCCATTCCTTACTGGACAATACTGGGTTTTGTCCAACACCTGTTTGGAGCTAGCGTTGGATTTTGTGCAGTAAGGGCGCCCTTCTTCAGGGTGCTGTTTTCTGAGCATTGGAGCGCATACAAAATCAGGGCTGCCGAGAGACTGGGCCGGGCCCGGGACAAGGCCGCCCCTGGGCCCCCCTGGCCTCACCCCGAGGTCGCCGCCGCTCCCCCCTCCACCCGCTCCCTTCCGTCCGCCACTGGGCCGGGCCCCTGCACTATATGTAGATCCTTCAAGAGGTAGTGTGTCACGATTTAGGCTCTACACCTTTTCTGATGTTTTGGTGCCACCTCAGTAAGGCCAACACACAATCTCTCCACTGCAAAACACTATGCACAAACTTGTGCAAAAACCCACTCATAACCTTACCAAACCATAAGAGCACTCATTCCAAGGACAGGACGAGCTACAACCTTATGCGTGGAAAGGCAGCACTGTAAATTACACCGGGCTCTAAAACACCTGTACACTACCTAATGAAAAACAAAACAAAAAGGGCTGCAAATACTACACACTAGCAGAATACTGCACCATGATCACACATGAAAAACACATGACAACACATATGACACAAGGAACTAGAAATAAAAAAAATATGAAGGCAAAATACTGAACTGGAAAGTTACCTCAAGAAGTCAGACTCAGCATGCAGCAATACCAGAAAAATTGAAACTTACACCATCTCTCACCATGTCCACCATCCTTCTGTGTCCTTATGCGTCCTGTCTACCATCTGTAGCCCTGTTCCTATCCTTCCTCCAGTTTCAGCATCTGCCCTGAAAGTGTTCCATTCCAGCCCTTAAATTCAGCAATTTACCCTCCATTCATATTTCTCCTCTCTTCCTTCCCCTCCATCCATGTGCATCTCCTTCTTTTGTCTTTCATTCCCTTCATACTTGTCCAACATTTCTCCTCTCTTCCCTGTCCTCCACTCCATCCATCCATGTCCAGCATTTCTCCTCTCTTCCCTCCCCTCCATCCATGTGCATCTCCTTCCTGACTTCCCTCCCCTCCATCCATCCATGTCCAGCAACTCTCCATTCTCCCCTGGCCTCTCCTCCATCCACCCATATCCAGTAAATTTCCTCTCTCCCTGCCCCCTCCATTCATCCATCCATGTTCAGCAATTCTCCTCTCTCCCCTGCCCTCCCCTCCTGTCCAGCAATTCTCCTCTCTCCTCTCCTGACCAGCAATCTCTTCTCCCCCCTGCCCTCCCCTCCTGTCCAGCGATCTCTTCTCGCCCCTGCCCTCCCCTCCTGTCCAGCGATCTCTTCTCTCTCCCCCTGCCCTCCCCTCCAGCGATCTCTTCTCTCTCCCCCTGCCCTCCCCTTCTCTCCATGTCCAGCGATCTCTTCTCTCTCCCCCTGCCCTGCCCTCCTCGTCCAGTGATTTCCTCACCCCCTGCCCTCCCATCCATTGTCCAGCGATTCTCCCTGCCCTCCCTCAGCTCCCCGACAGCCCTCCTCGCCATTCCTTCCTACCCCCCGCGCGCGTTTAACCGTTTTACTTTTCTTCATCCGTCGCCAGCAGCACTGCCACTCATTCTCACAGGCAGCTCCGTTCTCCTCTGTCTGTCCATCTGACCCTACGTAAACAGGAAGTGCATCAGAAAGGACGTATAGATGCAGCAGAGGGGAGCGGAGCTGCCTGTGAGAATGAATGGCAGCGCTGATGGCGACGGATGAAGAAAAGAGTGCTGCATGCAAGGGACATGCGGCGCCGGGCCCCCCCTGGAGGGCCAGGCCCGGGGAATTTTGTCCCCCCCCTCTCGGTGGCCCTGTACAAAATGACCTCATTATAATCCTTTTGTCTACATTTGCATGCGATTAGCGCTGATTGCTGGAGAGCTCGTTTTCCATGGTAAGGGCCTTCTGAGCATTATGTGCTGGCAAATGTAGGCACCAGTCCAGCGCTAATGCCTTCTAGCATTCACGTTTGCTTCTGAGCATTGAGGTCTGGGTGCATGAATCCAGCCACTGGAGCTGGCTGCTTTTTCACTTGCTTTGCTGTCTGTGGTGATGTCAGTAAAGCGTGAACTACAGTGTTAACAAAGCTGGGCTGGCCCTCTGGGGCTCTCTGCTAAGGGCTGTGCCTTGCCGTATGGCAGGCCTGTGCTTCACTTTAAGGTCTGGCTTCTGCAGCCTGGGGCTAGGGATACTCACAGCCAGTGCAAGGCTAGACAAACCTTTAGTCTTGCGCCTCTTTAACTTTCAAGCCATTCCCTCTCTGATATTTTGAGAACTAAATTCAGTCTTCAATCATCATGCATTTAAATATTAAAAGGTAATTGGGCTATTACCCTCTCTGTGGGCAAAGGTGTGTGCTAGTGGTTCTGTATGTTTGAATCTACTATGTTTCTTTCACTGCAGTCGCTCTTTATCATCCACCCGATGCTGCCCTACTCTGCCTATTGGTTAAGCCAGCCCTGGGGGGTACTGCTGGGGTAGTGGGCACACTTCCGAAGAGGGAAGATGGGAGCTACACCCAGTGGCCATACTCGGAGGTCCACGTTAACCACATTCCTGAGGGAGCCTTGCTTTGTGGCATCTATGAAGGACTGTTGCTTCAGTGACTGGGATTAGCTGAGAGGGACATGTAGTATGCTGCAGAATATCACAGATCATTGTGCGTGAAGGCTCATGGCTTGTAGCCTGGTGGAAGCTGGCTGAGATTCAGCCAGAACCTCAAGCAGCAGGAAGGAAGGGGCAGGTGAGAAAACACCTAAGCAAATACACTTGTTCAAGCTGCAGCAGAGCACAAGATAAAATGGAGGTTCAGAAACACAGGGTTTTCCTGGTTGAGTGGGATAACTTCATAACACCTGTGTCTTCCCTGCAGCATTGTCTGATATAGGGGAGCTGTACATTTACCATATTCCTCTCCTCTTGTACACATTGCCCCTGCCCCCTACCCACAATCCTTCCAGCCCTGGGAAAGACAAAGCACCCAGAAAACATCTGATTTTGTATGATTACTAGCTCTACCTGGCCACGCGTTGCCGTGGCTCAGTCTGGTTAAATGGAAAAGAAAGAAAAGAGGAAGTGCACGTTTGTAATATGTTTAATTTCACAATGCTTGTGTTCCATTGTGTGTGCAGAGATAGAGATTGTCTGGTTTGCTGACTGTAGAACATGCAACATATAATTGTCCATGTGAGAAGCAATCCATGTGTAGATGTAAACGGGTGAATTCTAAAGATTGGCCCTGAGCTTTGTTGATGGTGATTGCAAACGCCAATCGAATTGGGAATTGCATTCTGTTAAATTGAAATGGCATATCTGTTGGAATCATAGGAATGCGAGGAATGAGGACATGTTCACCTTTGAAAGGTCCTGTCAAGATTGTTGCTTGTACGACATTGCTCATAAATTTTTTTTACTGCAAGCTGCGTGAGGTTGCAAAGCTTTGGGTGGTTGATATTTTGCAGCATGATAATTGGCACGCCGATTTTCAATTGCAGTACGTGCGGTGGCATCCCTGGCAGATCGAGTGAATTGAAAAAGTCTGTTGGATAATTAAGCGCTTCATCTGCTTCCAGAACAGTGTCGACGGACTTGTATGTGAGTGGCTCACTTTGAATGTTAGACTGAATAATATTGTTTAGTTCGTAGACGTCTTTGTTCTTGGCCGCAAGAATAGCTCGTTCACTCAGCGAATCGTGATTCTTATAATTGGTTTGAATATTGGGAAATACTTTTTCAACCAATTGTTCTTTTGAGGTCACTAAATTGCAGAAGTTATGAGGCAATGAAATTCGTCCTGAGGTCAGATCAACCGGCACCTTTCCGTTCCCAATTTTCAGCAATTGATGTGAGAATATCTGAGCTGATCGATCGTTTTGCAGCTGGACACGCATATTTGTAGTTAAGTTTAACGTCATTACATGTTGCCACAAAGTAGAGTATTTTAGGCAAGCATTTATTTTGTCCGCTGGTGTCGATCGAGGAACTACAGGTAATGTTTGCCTGAAATCTCCTGCAAGCAATATTAATGTGTTCCAAAATGGTCTGATGTTTCCACGCAAATCTTGCAATGATCAATCAAGAGCCTCGAGCGATGTTTTTTGCTGTGCTGTTTCCTTGGCACATATTTGAGCCATTCTTTGTCTGTTTCGCTCGTTCTTCCTCAGTTTGATTTCCAATTGTAGGTATATAAAAACACGCGCGTATTTGAAAGCAACGTTGTGTCGAAATTTCAAAGCAATCGGTGAAGAACTTTCGGAGATTTAAGCCACTCTCAGCCTTCTCCGGGGTGACACCCAGGTCCACCCTGATCCACTCAGGGCCTCTGCTCTAGGTGCCGCGCGCCATTAGGCGCGCGGGGCATTTTTCTCTTTGTATCTAATCCTTTTCCAGTTGCTAAAGTCCCTTAATCGTTTATGGCCCCTATTCACATTCTCTTCCTAGCTCTGTCCCTTCCTAATCTTTTTCCTCACCCCCTACCTCTCTCCACTACAGGAACTCACTTCCCATCCATTGACTTCATCACCTCACCTTCTCTCCTACCCTCTTCCTCCCTCTTGACTTTTAATCTCCGTCTCTTTCTTCCCTCCATTTTGCCTTCCCCATTCCACCTAAATACCTCTCGCCTTCGACGCCTTCGTGGCCACACCTCTCCTACTCTCCTCCGCTCTCTTTTACTCCTTCTCTTACTCTCAGCTGGTGACATCAATCCCAATCCTGGCCCTCCTCACCAACTATTATCCAAACTCTACAGATCTCACCGTGACCTCTCTAACCTCATCTCTATTCCTCTACTCCCCTCCTCTTCTCTGCCCTTCTCTTGCGCCCTATGGAATGCCCGCTCTATCTGTAACAAACTCCCCTATATCCAGGACCTCTTTATCTCGCGTCACCTCCATCTGCTCGCCATAACAGAAACCTGGCTCTGCCCTGATGACTCTGCTTCAGTCGCAGCCCTGTGCCATGGCGGTTATCTATTTTCACATACTCCTCGCCCTGCTGGCCGTGGGGGGCGGTGTTGGACTACTTCTCTCTCCCTCCTCCAGATTTCAACCCCTTCTTCCACCTCAATCTCACTGTTTTTCCTCCTTTGAAGTCCACTCTATCCGCCTTTTCTCTCCTCTGCCTCTTCGAATAGCGGTCATTTATCGTCCCCCTGGTAAGTCCCTTTCATCCTTTCTCAGTGACTTTGACGCCTGGCTTGCCTTCTTCCATGATCCTTCCTCCCCCTCTCTCATCCTTGGTGACTTCAATATTCCTGCTAATGATCCTTCCAACTCTTATATTTCCAAGTTACTCGCTTTAACGTCATCCTTTAATCTCCAACTATGCTCCACCTCCCCCACTCATCAAAATGGTCACTGTCTGGATCTCATCTTCTCCTCCAACTGTTCACCTTCTAGTTTCCTTGCCTCTGATCATCCCTCCTCTGATCACCATCTTATAACTTTCACACTTAAATCTCCCCCCTCCCAGTCCCGTCCTATCCTATCTAATTTATCTAGGAATCTTCACGATATTGACCCTTCATCTCTATCCTCCCATGTTTCAAACCTCCTCTCTACTGTGGCACCATCCACGTCTGTCAACGAGGCTGTTTCCTCTTACAACAATACTCTATCCTCTGCCTTAGACACTCTTGCACCTTTGATGACCCGCCCTGTAAGGCGTACAAAACCCCAACCTTGGCTGACTTCTAATATCCGCTACCTACGTTCCTGTACCCGTTCCGCCGAACGCCTCTGGCGGAAATCTCGGGCCCTTGCTGATTTCTTACACTTTAAGTTCATGCTGACCTCCTTCCAATCTGCTCTTTTACGTGCCAAACAGGATTATTATATCCAACTGACCAATTCTCTTGGCTCTAATCCTCGACTTCTCTTCACCACATTGAACTCTCTCCTCAAGGTGCCCCCTCCCCCAACTCCCCCTTCATTATCTCCTCAGACCCTTGCTGAATTCTTTCACAACAAGGTTCAAAAGATAAACCTTGCTTTCTCTACCTCACCACCTCTCCCTCCACTAGTCCGTTCCCCTCTCTCTCCTTCCCCTCATTCCCTTCCCTCCTTTCCTGAAGTTACTATTGAGGAAACTACACTTCTCCTTTCTTCCTCAAAATGTACCACCTGTTCCTCTGATCCCATTCCCACCCACCTTCTTAATGCCATCTCTCCTACTCTTATTCCTTTTATCTGTCACATTCTCAACCTCTCACTTTCCACTGCAACTGTCCCTGCTGCCTTTAAACATGCTGTGGTCACACCTCTCCTTAAGAAGCCTTCACTTGACCCTACTTGTCCCTCTAATTACCGACCCATCTCCCTCCTTCCTTTTCTCTCCAAATTACTTGAGCGTGCTGTTCACCGCCGCTGCCTTGATTTTCTCTCCTCACATGCTATTCTTGACCCATTACAATCTGGTTTTCGCCCTCTCCACTCAACCGAAACTGCGCTTACTAAAGTCTCCAATGACCTATTACTGGCTAAATCCAGAGGTCAATATTCCATCCTCATTCTTCTTGATCTTTCCGCTGCTTTTGACACTGTCGATCACAGCATACTTCTCGATACCCTGTCCTCACTTGGATTCCAGGGCTCTGTCCTTTCCTGGTTCTCTTCCTACCTCTCCCTCCGCACCTTTAGTGTTCACTCTGGTGGATCCTCTTCTACTTCTATCCCTCTGCCTGTCGGCGTACCTCAGGGTTCTGTTCTTGGTCCCCTCCTCTTTTCTATCTACACTTCTTCCCTTGGTTCATTAATCTCATCCCATGGCTTTTCCTACCATCTCTATGCTGATGACTCCCAAATCTACCTTTCTACCCCTGATATCTCACCTTGCATCCAAACCAAAGTTCAGCGTGCTTGTCTGACATTGCTGCCTGGATGTCTCAACGCCACCTGAAATTAAATATGACCAAACCGAGCTTCTCATTTTTCCCCCCAAACCCACCTCCCCGCTCCCCCTGTTTTCTATTTCTGTTGATGGCTCTCTCATTCTCCCTGTCTCCTCAGCTCGAAACCTTGGGGTCATCTTTGACTCTTCTCTCTCCTTCTCTGCTCATATCCAGCAGACCGCCAAGACCTGTCGTTTCTTTCTTTACAACATCCGTAAAATCCGCCCCCTTTCTTTCCGAGCACTCTACCAAAACCCTCATCCAAACCCTTGTCACCTCTCGTTTAGACTACTGCAATCTGCTTCTTGCTGGCCTCCCACTTAGTCACCTCTCCCCTCTCCAGTCGGTTCAAAACTCTGCTGCTCGTCTCATCTTCCGCCAGGGTCGCTTTACTCATACTACCCCTCTCCTCAAGACCCTTCACTGGCTCCCTATCCGTTTTCGCATCCTGTTCAAACTTCTTCTACTAACCTATAAATGTACTCACTCTGCTGCTCCCCAGTATCTCTCCACACTCGTCCTTCCCTACACCCCTTCCAGTGCACTCCGCTCCATGGATAAATCCTTCTTATCTGTCCCTTCTCCACTACTGCCAACTCCAGACTTCGCGCCTTCTGTCTCGCTGCACCCTACGCCTGGAATAAACTTCCTGAGCCCCTACGTCTTGCCCCATCCTTGGCCACCTTTAAATCTAGACTGAAAGCCCACCTCTTTAACATTGCTTTTGACTCGTAACCACCTGTAACCACTCGCCTCCACCTACCCTCCTCTCTTCCTTCCCGTTCACATTAATTGATTTGATTTGCTTACTTTATTTATTTTTTGTCTATTAGATTGTAAGCTCTTTGAGCAGGGACTGTCTTTCTTCTATGTTTGTGCAGCGCTGCGTATGCCTTGTAGCGCTTTAGAAATGCTAAATAGTAGTAGTAACGAAGCAGATCTGAAGCTGCAGAACGCGATCGCCGTGCTTGCAACCATGCATCGTCAAGTCTGGCTGCACGTTGCTCTGCTGCTTCCTCGGCATGTATTTGAGCCATTCTTTGTGTGTTTCGCTCGTTTGCTGACGGCCGTTCTTCCTCAGTTTGATTTGCAATTACTCGTCGCACTGCTTCCGCTCCGCGAGTATGACAGCTGTGACATCTATATATTAGTAGGTATGTAAAAACATGCGCGTAATTTCAAAGCAATCGGTGAAGAACTTTCGGAGATTTAAGCCACTCTCAGCCTGTCGCGTTGATTCTGTTGAGAACGAAGCAGATCTGAAGCTGCAGAATGCAATCGCCATGCTTGCAACCGCGCATCGTCAAGTCTGGCTGCACGTCACTCTGCTGCTTCCTCGGCACGTATTTGAGCCATTCTTTGTTTCGCTCGTTCGGTGATGGCCGTTCTTCCTCAGTTTGATTTGCAATTACTCGTCGCACTTCCGCGAGTATGACAGCTGTGACATCTATATAATAGTAGGTATATAAAAACATGCGCGTATTCAAATGCAACGTTGTGTCCAAATTTGAAAGCAATCGGTTAAGAACTTTCGGAGATTTAAGATTTTGAACAAACGAACATTTACATTTTTATTTATATAGATGATTATTGTGTGTGTGGGTTCTAGAGCATGACATGGGGACAAAGTTTGTCCCTGTCCCCACCCCGTCCCCATTCCCGCCCCATCCCTGCAGGCCCTGTCTCCATCCCTGCCCCCGTCCCCGTCCCCATGGGCTCTGTCCTCATCTGCAGAAGCCTTGAACACTTATGATTTTATATTTAAATCTTTTTATTAAAGTATAAAAAGAAACAATATGCTGTGCAACTGTTGTATATAAATTACAAATAGAGAACAATAATAACAATGAGCAGCTATAATAACCCTCCACACCACCACCCTCTACCCTTCCAACCCCAACAATAAGTGATTTCTACTACACCAAGGAATCCTAATTCACACTGTTAAAATGTCCAAGGGTATAAAATACAACCCGTTTTATATGCCCTAGAGGGGAAAAATATGCCCTATGAAGCACTGTTATGGTTTTTTAATCTGTGGATAAATAAGAAATCATCAACAATCTCAGGATCCAATCTAGCTCTCCTGTCTTCCACAGTCCTTCCTGGAATAGAAGTTGTCTTCTTAGAAGATGTGCTGGTAGCAGGATGTACAGGATCCCCTGTGCAAATTTTGCTAGTTGTGGCCAGTATGTTTGCTTGTTTTTCCAAAAAATCAAAATATCTTTGTAGGCATCACTTAAACATAAATAACAGTCCAGTTTATTAACAGGCTTCAAAGTAGAAAATGACAAGGGGACAAAGTTTGTCCCTGTGGGCTCTGTCCCCATTCCTGCCCCGTCCCCGTGGGATCTGTCCCCATTCCTGCCCCGTCCCCGTGGGATCTATCCCCATCCCCACCCCATGATCTCTGTCCCCATTCCTGTGGTTACTGCGGTTCCCCATCCCCGTGTCATTCTCTAGTGGCTTCTGTAACATTTTGGATATTCTTTCATGATATTATGCTTGAGTGGTGATAGATCAGATAAACTGTTTAGGGGCGAAAAGGGATCTGTGCTTTGTTGGAAGAGAAAGGCAGAATGAAAGGGGGAAAAGAATGGAAAAAGATACACTGAGGAAGAGAGAGAGAGAGAGAGAGAGAAGAGGGAGGAGAACTTATCCTGTCTTCAGAGTGCCCTTGCTGCCCTGCTTTGACCTTCCCTGGGGTTGGGAGGTGTGGTCCTGTTCCCTGGACAACTAATGGAGCAGCTGTTCACCCTGTGTATCCCTACACCCCTTCTGGCTTCACATGCTTTGCTCTCTGTGAGTTAGTAAATGAAAAAAAAAGGATAGGAGCGCTTATTTCCTGCAAGTTTGGGCTTGTTTTTTGAGGTTTCAGGTTTTTTTGTGAACTCGCGGGTGGCTTGTTTTGGGGCTTGTTCTCTTTTCTTTTATTTGACTTGATATACCGCTGATTGCCCACAATTGTCACCGTGATAACACTGCAAGTAAGTGTGTCAGCCAGTGCTCAGTCCCGCCTTTTCCTTTCCTCTTTCATTTCCTGATTGACTATGGAAGGAGTTAATCAACATGCACCGCCCAGGGGTGTGCTGGTAAATTTTTAACAACAGGCTCTTTCTCCGGACGTAGCCAGCTCTGCAGTTGGAAGGGCCAGGGGTGGCCGGGGGGTGGGGTGGGGGAGCAACACTTGCCTCTCTCTCCTCCCTCCCTTCGTGCGGGCACGCTAGGCATACCTTTGCTGGCAGCCAATAAATGGACTGCCACCACTCCCAACGTCTTGCTCTGAGCAGCATGCTGGAACTTCTCTCACATGCTCGAGAAGTCCCAGCCTGCTGCCCAGAGCTGGAAACAAGGAGCAGGGAGCAGCAGTAGTCTATTTACTTGGTTGGCAGGGCTCAGCATCCCCACCAGCAAAGTAAAAGAGAATTCAGCAGGGGGCCCAAGCCCACATTTTGGGAGCCAGTTGTTAAAGTAGCCATGGAGGGCCCTACTTTAACAACCGGCTCCCAAAATTCTTAAAAACTTAACAACCGGCTCTTGTGAGCCTGTGAGAGCCTGCTCCAGCACACCACTGACACCGCCCTAATATTAGGGCTGCCTTCTGACACCCAGGACATACTTATAAGACACATAAAAAATTGGGCGTATTTTTAGGAACTGATATCACTTGTTTTGTAAGCAAAATGTGCTTATTTTTACACGACTATCTGGCAACACTACAGGAGGACAATCGATTGCTTGTGATCACAAAAGTTGCCAAGCCATCAGATGCCAGAAAGGGAAGGGAAATGTGACTTGATATATACAGCTTTTCTGAGGTTTTTGCAACTACATTCAAAGCGGTTTACATATATTCAGGTACTTATTTTGTACCAGGAGCAATGGAGGGTTAAGTGACTTGCCCAGAGTCACAAGGAGCTGCAGTGGGAATCAAACTCAGTTCCCCAGGATCAAAGTCCACTGCACTAACCACTAGGCTGAAACATACATCTATCTACCAGCACAGATCCGACCCATCAAGTCAAGTACGCCAGTGGGACTCTGGGACAGGGGGCAGTTCACATGCAGTTATGTGTAAGTATGCACATACAGACCCCCTCCCCCCCCCACTTGAAGTTACATACAGGGACAGAACAGAGAAGTAGCTTAGTGGTTAGGACACTGGGCTGATAACCAGGGGTAGCCCAGTTCAAATCCCACTGCTGCCCCTTTTGAGCAAGTCACTTAACCCTCCATTGCCCCAGGTACAAAGGGTCTGATATTCAGCTGGAAATTCAGTGCCAGGCCAACTCTGGTTATACCTGGAAATTAATGCAAGGCCATGTGTGGACTCTGGCACTGAATTTCCAGGAATAAAGAGCTGGCAAAATCATTGCTAGTTAAGTGCGATATTTGGCACTTAACCAGCTGTAAAGTCCACACAAAAAGACAGGACTGCATTTTATACGGTCCTATTTATGTGGTTATCTTAGTTGATTAAGTGCTGAATATTGACAATTAACCAGCTAAGTAACGACTGTGCCCCTGGAATGCCCACAAAATAGCCGGTTTTGGCTTGGGCACTAACCTGGCATTTTCAGCGGCATTATCCAGTTAAGTGCTACCCACACTAGCCCACTCCTCAAGTCACTTCACTGGCTCCCTGTCCGCTTCCGCAAACAGTTCAAGCTTCTCTTACTGACCTTTAAATGCATCCACTCTGCAGCTCCCCATTACCTCTCCACTCTCATCTCTCCCTATATTCCTCCCCGTGAACTCCGCTCACTGGACAAATCTCTCTTGTCATCCCCCTTCTCCTCCACTACTAACTCCAGGCTTCGTTCCTTTTCTCTCGCGGCACCTTATGCCTGGAATAAACTTCCTGAGCCTGTACGTCTAGCTCCACCTCTACCTGTTTTCAAATCTATGCTCAAAACCCACCTTTTCACCACTGCTTTTGACTCCTAGCCACTACTCAATTTGCCCTCCCCTTGTTCCTTCTCACCCAGTACTTCCCTTGTCCTTAATTGTTTTGTCTGTCTGTCTTATTTTTAGATTGCAAGCTCTTTTGAGCAGGGACTGTCTCTCTCTATGTTGGATGTTTAGCGCTGCGTGCGTCTAGTAGCGCTATACAAATGTTAATAATAATAATAATAAGTGCTGCTGAAAATGCCTGGTTAGCCCTGGACAAGTGATTTAAACAGCCAGGAAACACTTCTAGCTATTTAAAACGAATTGAATATCATAGCCAAAATAAATAAATAAATGCACAGGTACTTACTACTACAAATCATTTCTATAGCGCTACCAGTCGTACGCAGCGCTTCACAATTGAACATGAAAAAAAGACAGTCCCTGCTCAAAAGAGAGCTTACAATCTAAATCAGGACAGACAGGACAAATAAGGGATAAGGGTAGGACAGACAGATAGGACACATAGGGAAAAAGGGACTATTGAAGAGAGGAAGACAAGATAAAGGTTGCGAACAAGTGACGTTAGGAGTCAAAGGCAGCATCAAACAGGTAGGCCTTTAGCCCGGATTTGAAGGCAGCCAGGGATGGAGCTTATTTCATAAATCTTGATATAACTCTGTGGCCTAACAAAAAGGCATCAAGCAGTTTATACAGTTTATAAAATAGAAAACCTACTTTAGAAAGAAAAATAAAAAATGATAAAACGTTACACATAAAATGTACAATAAAAGCAGAGTTTAAAATATAATATGCAAACCACTTTGTTTATAAACACAGAAAGGCAGTATATGAAATCCCATCCCATTTCCATTTATTCTAGTAGTTAGCATGTGGTAAATTAAATGTTTTTCGTGTTAGGGAGTGGCATGGCCGGAGAATAGGTGTGGAAACATTACCTAGCTAGCATGCTACATTTACTGAACAGTAACAGGCTAATACACAAATAACACAGGAGCATTTATTAGTTCCCGTGTAACTGTGGCCAAATACTGTGCGCTAATTTGCACTATAATGCTGGACCAGAATAAGAAAATGCAGGTTCCGCTTCCCCTAGTTGCTGTGTAAAATTTTCAGTGACTGTATGGTATATTTCTGCATTAAGCTGTGGTAACTACAAAATTTACCATGGTTTAGTACAAGTAAACCCTCCAGAGACAGGGAAATACCCACTGTATCTGCATGTAACTCACCTTGAGCTACTACTGAGAAAGGTGTGAGTTAAATCCAAAATAAATAAAGAGGGGCATAATCAAACCGTATTATCGAAAAAGATGGCCGGCCATCTTTCGTTTCGATAATACGGTTGGGGCCGGCCAAATGTAAGAGATGGCCAGGTTTGAGATGGCCGGCATCAGTTTTCGCCAATAATGGAAACTAATGCCGGCAATCTCAAACCCGGCCAAATCCAAGGCATTTGGTCATGGGAGGAGCCAGCATTTGTAGTGCACTGGCCCCCCTCACATGCCAGGACACCAACCGGGCACCCTAGGGGGCACTGCAGTGGACTTCAAAAATTGCTCCCAGGTGCATAGCTCCCTTACCTTGGGTGCTGAGCCCCCCAAAACCCACTCCCCACAACTCTACACCACTCCCATAGCCCTAAGGGGTGAAGGGGGGCACCTACATGTGGGTACAGTGGGTTTGGGGGGGGGGTTGGAGGGCTCCCATTTACCACCATAAGTGTAACAGGTAGGGGGGGGATGGGCCTGGGTCTGCCTGCCTGAAGTGCACTGCATCCACTAAAAACTGCTCCAGGGACCTGCATACTGCTGTCATGGAACTGGGTGTGACATTTGAGGCTGGCATAGAGGTTGGCAAAAAATTGTTTTTAAAATTTTTTTTGGGGGGGGGGGTGGGAGGGGGTTGGTGACCACTGGGGGAGTAAGGGGAGGCGATCCCCGATTGATTCCCTCCGGTGGACATCTGTTCAATTGGGGCACTTATTTGAGGCTTGGTCGTAAAAATAAATGGACCAGGTGAAGCCGGCGAAATGCTTGTCAAAACCGGCTATCTTTTTTCCATTATCGGTCGAAGCCGGCCATCTCATAACCACACCCCCGTCCCGCCTTCCATACCCTTCCGAAACGCCCCCTTTAACTTTGGCCGCCTCTGCGACGAGAAGCAGTTGGAGCCGGCCAAAATCGATTTGTGTTGGAAGATGGCTGGCGATCTCTTTCGAAAATAAGCTGGAGAGTCAATCAACAAACACCCCTGCACACCTGCTCACTAGGATACTGCTTGGAGAGGGTAATTGTATATAAAGTCGCCTGGACTGAGAGGGCAAAAAGGATCCTTTGTGCCGTTCTAAAATATTAGCACAAGTCCTGCAGAATTCATGGGTAAAGTACACTTGTGCACATTTAAAAACATGCAATATGTGTGATCACACATATTTTGTAAGATGCATGTGGGCGGAGGAGGGGTGGAATGGGACTTGATATACTGCCTCTCTGAGGTTTTTGCAACTACATTCAAAGCAGTTTACATATATTCAGGTACTTATTTTGTACCAGGGGCAATGGAGGGTTAAGTGACTTGCCCAGAGTCACAAGGAGCTGCAGTGGGAATTGAACCCAGTTCCCCAGAATCAGAGTCCGCTGCACTAACCACTAGGCTACTCCTCCACTAGCAACATTCCGTGTAGAAGCCTGCCCTTGCAGATCAGCAATGCGGCCACGCAGGCTTCTGTTTCTGTGATCGTACAGTGCTGCTTTGTGATCGTACAGTGCTGAGTACACTGGTGGTTTATAAATAATAAGTACTGCTCTAAGGATATACAGTGCTGTGTACACTAATGGAAAACTCTTCTGTGGCCGTACTGTGTTGTGTATATCAGAAGACAGATGATGCTTCTCTGAATCTCCAGGAACCCTTTTGTGACCTCAACACTTGAATAAAAGGAGTCCTGTTTTCAGAGAACACATCCAAACTCTTCAGCCAGAGGGAGAATGCATCAGTATCCTCCACAGACAAAGAACAAGAATCCCTTTCAGCTCCAACATTTAACAACCCAATGACCCAAAGCAGTTCCCTCACTAGTCAGAACCATATTGACAGCAGAAACTTCTGGCTGCTTAATTCACTGCTTCTTTCTCTGATATCTTATTGTGAAGCTGGCTGAGAACTGGGAAAGAGCAATTCTATTACTGGGTCCCCTTATTTATACACCACTTGAGTACATAAATGTGCAGAATACTGGCACTTTTGAGGGTCATAAGAACATAAGAGTAGCCATACTGGGTCAGACCAATGGTCCGTCTAGCCCAGTATCCTGTTTGACAAACAGTGGCCAAGCTAGGTCACAAGTACCTGGCAGAAACCCAAATTGTGGCAACACTCCATACTACAAATTCCAGGGCAAGCAGTTGCTTCCCATGTCTGTCTCAATAGCAGACTATGGACTTTTCCTCCTGGAATTTGTCCAAACCTTTTTTAAACCCAGATACACTAACCACTCTTACCACCTCCTCTGGCAAAGAGCTCCAGAGTTTAACTATTTGTTGAGTGAAAAAATATTTCCTCCTATTTATTTTAAAAGTATTTCCATGTAACTTCCTCGAGTGTCCCCTAGTCTTTGTACTTTTGGAACAAGTAAAAAATCAATTTACTTCTACTCGTTCTACACCACTCAGGATTTTTTAGACCTCAATCATATCTCCCCTCAGCCATCTCTTTTCCAAGCTGAAGAGCCCTAACCTCTTTAGCCTTTCCTCATATGAGAGGAGTTTCATCCCAGTTATCATTTTAGTCGCTCTTCTTTGAACCTTTTTTAATTCCGCTATATCTTTTTTGAGATACAGTGACCAGAACTGAACGCAATACTCAAGGTGCGGATGCACCATGGAATGATAACAAAGGCATTATAATATTTTCGGTCTTATTCACCATCCCTTCCCTAATAATTCCTAGCATCCTGTTTGCTTTTTTGGCCGCCACCGCACACTGAGCAGAAGATTTCAGCATATTATCTACAACGACACCCAGATCTTTTTCTTGATCGCTGACCTCCAAGGTGGACCCTAGCATCAGGTAACTGTGATTCAGATTATTCTTTCCAATGTGCATCACCTTGCATTTATCCACATTAAATTTCATCTGCCATTTGGACACCCAGTCTTCCAATTTCCTAAGGTCTTCCTGCAATATTTCACAGTCCGCACGTGTTTTAACAGCCTTGAATAGTTCTGTATCATCTGCAGATTTGATCACCTTACTCGTCGTTCTGATTTCCATATCATTTATAATTATGTTAAACAGTACTGGTCCCAGTGCAGATCCCTGCGGCACTCCACTGTTCACTCTCCTCCATTGAGAGAAATAACCATTTAACCCTACCCTCTGTTTTCTATCCAAACACCAATTCCTAATCCACAACAGAACTTTGCCTCCTATCCCATGACTCTTTAATTTTCTCAGGAGTCTGTCATGAGGAACTTTATCAAAAGCTTTCTGAAAATCTAGATACACTGCATTAACTGACTCACCTTTATCCACATGTTTATTCATGCCTTCAAAGAAATGAAGCAAATCAGTGAGGCAAGACTTCCCTTGGCTGAACCCATGCTGACTTTGTCCCATTAATCCATATCTGTCTATGTGTTCTATAATTTTATTCTTTATAATAGTTTCCACTATTTTGCCCGGCACCGTCGTCAGGCTTATAGGTCTATAATTTCCTGGATCACCACTAGAACCCTTTATAAAAATTGGCATCACATTGGCCACCCTCCAATCTTCAGGTACTACAGATGATTTTAATGACAGGTTACATATAAGTGGCAGCAGGTGACTAAGTGCTATTCTGTAAGGGTGCATATAAGTGGCATAGTACTTAGATTGTGAGCCCTCCTGGGACACAGAAATATCCACCGTACCTGAATGTAACTCACCTTGAGCTACTGCTGAAAAAGGTGTGAGCAAAATCTAAATAAATAAATAGTGTGTGAATTCAAGGGGGTGGAGCATGGGCGGGGCTGCCACCCAGGGCCGCTGAGAGGGGGGGACAGGGGGGACAAAATTCCCCGGGCCCAGGCCTCCAAGGGGGGCCTGGCGCCAGGGTCTCTCTCCTTTTCCTGCTCCCAGGCTGCCGGCGCTGCAGTCCCCATTCTCACCTGCCTGCCCTCGGTTCCGTTGACAGCCCCCCTCCGTCCACCACCGGGCCCCTTGCATTCAAATCAGCAGCGCCTCATCTCCTTGTGAAAGCGGCAGATCACCTCCCTTCGGGGCTTCCCTCACTGTGTCCCGCCCTCATGGATGCAACTTCCTGTTTCTGTGAGGGCGGGACACAGGGAGGGCCCGAAGGGAGGCGATCTGCCGCTTTCACACACAGGTGAGGCGCTGCCGATTTGAATGCAGGGGGCCCTGTGGCGGACAGAGGGGGGGTTGTCGATGGAGCTGGGGGTGGGCCGGTGGAGACTGGGGACTGCAGCACCAGGGGCCTGAGAGCAGGAGAGGGAGGTGACAGTGGTAGTGATTGGGGGAGGGTGGCGGCGGGGGAGGGCCCGGCTCAGTCTCTCGGCGGCCCTGCTGTCACCTCCACATGCAGTTCACAGAATACTGTCAGTTTCACGCACCCTTGCCACATTCACGTCAGGTCTGTGGCTGGTGTAACTGTGGGTGTGCACATGTAGGTATGCTGATGCCAGGTTATGATAGTATTATACAACAAGAACCAGGTGTCCTGATGCCGTTATAGAATGGGATCTCACTGTGCAGCAGGGCTGGCTCAAGGAATAGTGACATCCTGAGCTAACTTGCTTTACCTGCCCTCCCCCCCCCCCCCCCCATTGCACTGTTTCCGGCACCCCCTACCTTCCCCCGCAGATCTGGATTCTCTCCCCCCATCCAGTTTCTCTTTCCCCCTCCTCTATCCCCCTTCCCGCAGGTCCAGCACTGCTCCCTCCCCTCTCTCACTCCCCCAACAGGCTGAATTCAGCCAGCTCCCGGATCCAGTGGCGTAGCCAAGGGTGGGCTATTTTGGGCTCAGGCTCACCCAGTAATAGCACATCTATGATGTGGCTGGCAGGGATTCCCCAAGCCCTAGCAGCCGAAAACTCCCAACAACTGTCTCTCCTGCATACCTTGTAAATAGCAGATCATCACCTGCAGTGAGCAGCGACTGATACATACTGTTCACACAGCCTTTTCTCTGATGTATTCTCACCTATGCGGAAACAGGAAGTTGCATCAGAGGGAAGGGTGTGGGGCCAACATGAGCAGTGTGTATTAGTTGCTGCTCGCTACCAGTGAAAATCTGCTATTTAAAAGGTATGCTGGGGGGGGGGGGGGGGGGGGCAGGGTGAGAGACCATATGGCATGCAGGTGAGAGAGGGAGAGACCAATTCACTTGCGGAGTACTTCTGCCCACCCATCTTGGGCCCAGGCCCACCCAAAATCGGGTGTCTGGCTATGCCCTTGCCCGGATCATCCCTCTGCCACATCCACATTGCATCCCACAGGAAATTGCATCAGAGGAGGCAGAGGGGCTAGCCAAGGGCAGCCTGTCATGTTGCTACTTCTGCTACTGCTGCCACTGGTTACCAGTATAAAATTTACAGGTGGGCCAGAGCATGATTACACCAGCCCTGCTGTGCGGCAAGGGAGTGTCTAAGAGGAGATGCCCACTTATCCAATGCTCTGTGTTGCGTTTACTGCTGTAGTTTCTGGGGTGGGGCAATTTTGGGGGGTGGGGCAGTTGTAAGAATAGTTTTTAGGCATCAGACCATTTGGAGGTGCTGGGCCAGTACCAGGGGGTAATTCTTGGTTATGGTGCTGTAGGTGTGGTGGTGAAGTTGCAGGGAGAGAGAGAGAAAGAGAACATTTATCTCTTCAAAGAGACTGAAATATCTGATATAAAACTGGGAATAAAATGCAGAACAGAGAAGTCAAGTGAGGGAAAGTAAAAAAAGTTGAAGACTAACTGGAAAAGACCCAGAAGAAAGCAGACACTGGAAGCAGGTCTGAGTATCTGAGACCCAGCCATCTGAGGGGGTCCTATGCCAAGATCAGGCATAGATAAGTTTTCAGAAGTGCTGCATTCAGCTCCATTGTGGCAAACTCTGCCTTATGCAAGCCAGCTAATAACCGCACATGATTATTAGTCTTTTGCACTGAGTGTCACATGTATGATTATCTCCCAGTTGGTGAGAGGTTACGTGTGTGTGTGCTCCATGCAAAGAGCTCCTAGCTCTCAGAGAACGAGTCTGTTCTCTTGAGGCTACAGTAGCAGACTTGGAGGAGCTGAGGGAGACAGAGAGGTACATAGAGGAGGCCTACAGGGACGTTGTAGAGAAGTCCCACCTCCAGTCTGGCAGCCCCTGTGAAGTTGGAAATAATCCTGTAGTCAGGACCAGCCCACCAGGGGATGCAATATCCTCTCATACCGAGGATGTATCTCCAGGAGCTGGTACTCGCTACCCCTAAGTACCCCCTCAAAAAAAGCCCTGGGTGAAACAAAAAAAAAATACGCAGTTTCGGTTGGCCTCCACTTTTGTGGGTGTCTAAAGTTGCTGTGTGTATGTCTGTAGTACATGTGTCCACGGTGTATATATATGTGTGTGTGTATGGTATAGGTATTTATTTATTTATTTGTTACATTTGCATCCCACATTTTCCCACCTATTTGTAGGCTCAATGTGGCTTACATAGTGCCGGAGAGCTGTTTGCAGACTTCGGAGTAAACAAATACAAGGTGATGTTGTGGAAGGATAAGGTTCGTGTTGTAGGACCACATAAAGGGATCGTACAGTTGAAGAGTTGTGTGATGGCCATTACGAACTTTAGTGTTGTTGTGTCGCTGATATCAGGTGTTTATGTTGGGTCGGTAGGGTATGCCTTTTTAAACAGGTGGGTCTTGATTGATTTTCTGAGTGTAAGTGGTCATATGTGGTTTTCAGGTCTTTTGGTAGTGCGCTCCACAGTTGTGTGCTGATGTATGAAAAACTGGATGCGTAAGTTGATTTGTATTTGAGTCCTTTGCAGCTTGGGTAGTGGAGATTTAGGTACATTCGTGTTGATTTGGATGCGTTTCTTGTTGGTAGGTCGATCAGTTCTGTGCCCTCTGGTGGCTATGGGAGGAGGATGCAGCTCCCACTCAGAGTGCTGCATCTGGCTTTGCTCTCTAATCTCCAGGGATGACTACTACCAAGATGCAGATGTTCAGTGAACCTTAGAAGCACCAACCATATTGGCTAAGCAAATTGCCATTATGTCTGTGTGGTAGCATGGGTGGCGGCCAGGCTTGGAGCCATCACAGATAGAGACACTCAGAGAGGTGATGAAACACAAACACTTTGGGGCCCTTTTACTAAGCTGTGCTAAAAGTGCCTTGCGTTATGACTAGTGCGTAGGTTTCCCCACGCTGAGGCCACTTTTAGCGAGGCTGTAAAAAATGGCTTCATTTCCATTTCTTCAATTAAGTACATAAGTATTGCCACACTGAGACAGACCAAAGGTCCATCAAGCCCAGCATCCTGTTTCAAACAGTGGCCAATCCAGGTCACAAATATCTGGCAAGATCCCAAAAATGTTCAATACATTTTATGCTGCTTATCCCAGAAATACTTACAAAACAAAACAAAAAATAGTGGAGGATTCTAATGGAGTCAAACTGTGTACTCTTTAACATATATAGGGTACGTCTCATATGTTTGTCACAGATGGTTTCACTTCACTCCTGTGGTGAACCTCTATCCATGGACATGTTATAATCACAGACTGTACCCACCAGCCTACCTATGCACTTAAACTCATATACAAAAATCTCTCTTTAATCATTATACTAGAAGCATAGATAAAATTGCGTGTCACTTATCTCAAAAAGAAGACTGGTGTGCTAAAGCATAAAAAGTAATTTTTGGCACACGGGAAGCACGTGCAGATCCTAAAACTACCATGAGATGCCTGAGCACATCCCACGGTAGTGCATTTTCTACTGTAGCTTAGTAAAATGGACCCTTTATTTGCATTTACAAGTGTGTAAAGCCTGTTCACTTAACAGACTGGAATGAGTAGAAACAAGTTTCTTTAAGTTCATGTAATCTTGCTGCAGCCCTTGACCCTGATAGAGCCCCACTGTCTTAGTGTGCACTAGTTTTGTCTTCACAATTAACCAAACCAAACTAGTCCTTGTCCTCCCAAGTCATGATTCCCCAAACTCAAGAATTAGAACTTCACAAGGCCAAGGGAAAATGCCCTACCTTGTAATCTTATACAAAGGTTGTGGTGGAGGCTGCATCTGCCTTCCTTAAGGGTGTCTTTGGACACTGCAACTCCAGCTTGGAATACCCTTGGAGCATTTCTCAGTCCTTACCCGGGGCCTCCCTGTTCTGTTTTCACTCTAGGGTTTTAACTTCTCTACCTGAGCCCCACCCTCCTGGCTAGGCATGCTAGTTCTGCCTCCCTTAAGGTGGCCCAGTGAGGGAGTGCAGTTAAGGAAACCTGGGCTTACTCCAGGCACTTCATCATATTCTGAATTAGGGGGTCTTTTACTAAAGATTAGCACAATTTATCTGCAGCAGGGCCCATAGGAATAAAAGGGGTCCTATAGCAGATAACTTGCGCTATCCTTTAGTAAAGACTCCCTTAATGTTTTATAGATTGAGGCTACACCATGCTTGAAAAGAAAAGGAATGTCTGATAAGAAACCACTTCATTATGTGATTCCTAGTTTGTATAGCCACTTGAAGGGGCTCGTGGTTGGTTACAAGGTAAACTGGGATCCACCAACTAATATTTTGGTCTATTTCTTTATCATAATCAAATATTAGGTTTCTCCTGTATATCATCTTTCAGAAACATATTCTCTAGGGCTTTCCCCATTGTGGAGCCAAACTTAAGGAATGATCTGTTCTTCCTTCATCCAAGAAAAATAAAGATTTATTTTTTTGCACTGGTGTTTGAGTTTTGACTGAACTAACTGAAAGTGCTGATGATTTTACTTTATTAAGTGTTGGTATCATTCAATATTGTCTTATGGGAGGCAGGGATAGTGCTGGGCAGACGTATATGGTCTGTGCCCTGAAGAGCACAGGTACAAATCAAAGTAGGGTATACACAAAAAGTAGCCCATATGAGTTTTGTTGGGCAGACTGGATGGACCGTACAGGTCTTTTTCTGCCGTCATCTACTATGTTACTATCCAGCTTATAATAGAAAAAGAAAAACGCCTATATTGCGACCCAAATCGGGAGATAGACGTTTATCTCACAAAAACGAATAAAGCGGTATAATCGAAAGCTGAATTTGGACGTTTTCAACTGCACTCCGTCGCGGATGTGGACAAAGTTGATGGGGGCGTGTCAAAGGCGTGGTGAAGGCGGAACTAGGGCGTGGTTATCAGCCGATCAGAGATAGGCGCCTTTCGCCGATAATGGAAAAAAAATATGCGTTCTTAGCAAGAATTTAGGGCACTTTTCCTGGACCCTGTTTTTCCACGAATAGGGCCCCAAAAAGTGCCCTAAATGACCAGATGACCACTGGAGGGAGTCAGGGATGACCTCCCCTGACTCCCCCAGTGGTCACAAACCCCCTCCCACCACAAAAATATGCCGTTTCACAACTTTTTATGTTCACCCTCAAATGCTATACCCACCTCCCTGGTAGCAGTATGCAGGTCACTGGAGCAGTTATTAGGGGCTGCAGTGGACGTCAGGCAGGTAGACCCAGGCCCATCCCCCCCCCCCACCTGTTACACTTGTGCTGGTAAATGGGAGCCCTCCACACCGCCCCCCAAACCCACCGTACCCACATGTAGGTGCCCCCCTTCACCCCTTAGGGCTATAGTAATGGTGTAGACTTGTGGGCAGTGGGTTTTGAGGGGGATTTGGGGGGCTCAACACACAAGGGAAGGGTGCTAAGCACCTGGGAGCTCTTTTACCATTTTTTTTGTTTTTGTAAAAGTGCCCCCTAGGGTGCCCGGTTGGTGTCCTGGCATGTGAGGGGGACCAGTGCACTACGACTCCTGGCCCCTCCCACGAACAAATGCCTTGGATTTATTCGTTTTTAAGCTGGGCGCTTTCATTTTCCATTATCGCTGAAAACCAAAAACGCCCAGCTCACAAATTGTCGAATAAAACATGGACGTCTATTTTTTCCCAAAATACGGTTCGGTCCGCCCCTTCACGGACCCGTTCTCGGAGATAAACGCCCATGGAGATAGACGTTTTCGTTCGATTATGCCCCTCTATGTATATTTCTTCTTTTTTCAGTTTTTGAAAATATGTTTCTATATTCATGAATTATGATTTTTTTAAATTTATTTTATTATTTTCCATTAGAAACACAGCAATATAAATGCAATATCATTGTAGAGAGATTGAGGCTTCTCATTCAACAAACATGCTTCCAACTATTATCCCCCTTCCTCAAATATATTCCCCCCTCTCCCCCCTCTAGATAATTTTTATGCATTTTATTGATGTAGGTTTGCTCTGTAACCCACTGAAATCAACTTATTTGCATTGGCAACTAGAAATAATTTTTAGATGAATAGATATATTCAACTGAATGTTCCCTATTCTTTTTCGTTTAAGTTAGTACTGCCCCCAAGCTGACATCAGAGAAGATGGTTTGTGAAAAAGGGCTTAGTAATCTCACAGCTGGTTCCAGCTGGAACATTCTTTTCAGCCTTTGGAATGTCTGGTCTTCTGTTCCCTGGACTTTCTTCAGACCTCACTTCCATAATACCCTAGTTAACAGGCTGCTATGTTAGGTTCAGACTAGTGATTCCACAGAAATAAGCCTCCTCCCTCCAAAAATGGCCCAATGCATTTTCATGCAATTCCAGCTTCAGCATAGAGACTTACATTCTATGAAACACTGATTATTACAGTGCGCAGTTATTCTGCGAATCAGGTGGAGGAGGAGAAGATCCTTAATATTTTCCAATGTATTGGGTGCCACAGGCTTGATTAAGTGAAACTTTCAAGTACACCTGGATAGGTCACCTATACATATGCCATTTTATATACACTCCAGAAGGAAGCTGTCATTGTCATGATGCAGCTACTGCGGCAAATGTTAGCAATAAATTTGAGAGGCTGAGGTCTAAGGCATGAGGTTCATTATTGCCAAGCTATTCGCAGAACTAATCCATTTAGAGACATTACCCCTGAGAGTGAAGATTCTACCTCACCCCTGTTCTAGGGTTGGATTTAAGAATTTGGCACCATATGCAGGACCGGAGGGTGAGGCTAGGGATCCTCCTGTGGATTTCAAACAGTGAAAGTGGCCCCCTGGATACTACAAAGCAAGAGTGTTTCACAGTGTCATTGTGGTGCCTTTGATTGGGACCAGTGCACAGCCCAAGAGTATGTGGGAGAAGCTCCTTTTTTGGTCCGGTAATTGGCAGCTTCAACATTTGGTGCCTAAGCATTTATCTGTGTTGCCTAGGCCTGAGAAATGGCTACTACATCCAAGGAAGTCAGCAGGCACCAGGCCCAGTTTTAAACATGCTGGGGCCCAGGACAGAAATTAAGAAGGGGGCCCCTGATCCCCTCTCTCCTACCCCCATCTCCCCACCTGCCATTGTTACCATGCGGTCTGGGCATCTCTTACCCTTCTCCTCACCAAGGTCCATTTTCCTCCCTTCCCCTCACCTTCCCAGTTTTCTTTAAAATTGATTTCCCTTCTCAGGTGGGCCCCCGTGCGGCAGCCATCCTCACAAACTGCCTGCAGCTGCCCTGAAACTTTCCCTCTGCCGCGATCCACCCAGGCAGAAACAGGAAGTTGCATCAGAGGGTTGGATCGCAGCAGAGGAAAAGCTACAGGGCAGCCGTAGGCAGCTTGTGAGGATAGCTCCCGCACTGGGACCCCGCTTAGAAGGGAAACTGATTTTTAAAGTAGATCGGGAAGGTGAGGGGAAGGGAGGAGGAGACAGACTATGGTGGGGAGAAGGGGAAGAGATGCCTAGACTGTGGGGCCCCCTGGAGCTGTGGGCCCAGGGCAGCTGCTCTGTTTGCCCCTCTCCTAATGCCGGCCCTGGCAGGCACACAAATTATCCACTCCCGACTCAGGGATGTAGTAAAGAAAATTACAATACAGGACTCTAGTAAAGAAAATTACAATACAGGACTCTTTTAAGGCCCTGTAATTGGAATGAGTACACTTTGATGAGGATTCATTGGAGGGCAAATCTGGTGACAGCAGTCACAGTAATTCCAGCGCCAAAAGCGTATAGTGTAAACCCGAGTGTGCCCTGTTCTCTACTTTCCTCACCCCCAAACTGCTCCATTCTCAAAACCTACACTCTGAACTGCCCCGCCAACACCAAACTACCTTCCTGCAACAGCCTCACCACTATCCACCCCATCCACAAGAACCACTCCTGCACCTCCCCCACCACCCAACTGCACCCACCCGCAAATACCTCCCCCACTACCCTTAAACTGCCTGTTGTCCAGATCTAACCTCTACAAATGCATCATCACTATACAAACTGTCCGATGTCCACAAACTATCCCATGCCTACTGCGGCAACAACCCACTATCTAAAACTTCCCATCTCCAAAATATACCTTCCTATGACTCTCTGTGTCCATGTCCCTATTCATGTTTAACAACTATCCTCTGAATGTCCATATCCTTCCTCTATATTCAGCATCTCTCCTCTGTGTCCCTTTCCCTATGGACACAAATAAGTACCCGAATATATGTAAACTGCTTTGAATGTAGTTGCAAAAACCTCAGAAAGGCAGAATATCAAGTCCCATTTCCCTTCCCTTCTTCCACGGTTTGCATTTCCTCCCGGTGCCTCACCATGTCCAGCTTCTCCTCTCTCTCTTCCCTTCCTCCTGCATCCCCACCCAAATCCAGCCTCTCTCTCTCTCAGTTCAGTATTTCTTCCCCCCACCCAGTTCCAATCTCTTTCTGCCCTCCACCAACCCCCCAGTCCAGCATTTCTCCCCATCTCTTCAATCTCCTTTGCTCCAGGTCTCTCTCTCCCCCCCCAGGTCCAACATCTCTCCCCCTCCCCTTACTTCAAGTCTTTCTCTCTGCAGCCCCCCCCCCCCAGATCCTGCATCACCCCCCTCTCCTTAGCTTTCCTGTTATTTCCCTACTCATTTCCAGCATTTCTCCCCCTCTTCCTCGGGGTCTGGCATATCTCGAACCCCCCTCCCTTTCTGCGAAGGCTATCTCTCCCTCCTCCCTTTACACGCTCGGAATATCTGTACCCTCCTCTCTGCACAGGCCCGGCATCTCTCTGCCACCCCATTTGGTCCTCAAAACGTATATGGATCATCGGCAGAGGCAGTTATTGAAACAAGCGGCCTCTGCCCGGCCCCTCTTGGGTATTTCCTGTGCTGTGACCTGCCTATAGGAAGTCACATCATAGAGGCAGGATGTGGCACAGGAAAGGCTCAGGCGGAACAGGGCAGAGGCAGCCTATTTCAATTTTTGCCTCTGCTGGTGACCTGCTTACATATTGAGGATGCAGGGGGAGGGGGTAAGAGAGATACCGAGCCACACAGGGATAGGAGGGGGGGCTCGGTGAGACCTTTGACCCATGGGTGGGGTGGAGGGTGGTTAAAAGAGAAATGAAGGGAGGGAGGGGATTCACCACTGCAGGCGGCCCCTAGCATTGGGCGGCCAAGGGCATTTTGCTGGGCTTGCTCAATGGTAGCTATGCCCCTGCCCAATGCATTTATATAGGAAAAGTGGTTCCAGCAGCTGCAGCATAAAAGCACCGATTTTCTGTACCATTAAGGAATTACACCTTTCAAACAGCCCTCCCTTCTGGACTTTTCTTCCAATCACAGACACATGGAGAACCCCCCCCCCCCCCCCACCCATATAGACATTCTCTTGTATGAACAGTCATATACATACAAACATGCACAGCCTATGCACATACATATTTAAACATACAAAACAGATCCAGACACGTCTGTTCTGTCCCCTACAAGTCTCGAGAGACTTGACAACGTCCATGCAGAGTGTTGGAAAGAATTCCATGAGCCATGCCCTTTTTGCTTTCCTCACTTGTTTTTATTCATGAGAATGTAGTCTTTATTATAATTTCTATTTTTTTTTGTTTTCAAAGGCAAATTTATTGAACCCAACAGTACAAAAATACAGTAACTACTGTAAATACAATAAAGAAAAATTGTACAACATAGTGTACAGTTTCAGTACAGTCAAAATACAACATACCTTTGAGTTTTAAGAGTTTTGCATCTTCCCACAAACCCTCAACCTCCCATCCCTATCCCTAAACCACCTCATAAACATTATAAAAATGTCTTAGTCAAACATCCCTCTCCTCATCGTCCCCATCCTGTGGCACAAAAGAAAGGCCATTTAAGAATGAAAAGAGAAGGATCCACAAAGAGCTGAAGGATTCACCACTAAGTAGAAGCCCTCAGAAAAGGGGATAATTTCTATTTCTTTCTAATTTTCCTACTTGATCTTTCTCAGAGACATCACCCATTTGATGGAATCCTGTTCTCCCAGGACACATTTTATTAGATTTCTTTCCTCAGGGCTAGATGCACTAAAGTTAACGAGCCAGCAACGTGGGTTTTAAACTGGTTCTAGCCAGTTTAACGTGCAAGTAGTAAAACAGGAAATGACCAAAAGGGCATTGTCCTGTCACGGTAGCAGCTAACGAAAACGGAATGCAGATGAGCAAATTAGTATTATAATGTGTAAAATTCGTATTGTAATGAGATGCACTACCGTTTTCCGATTGCCTTACCGTGGAAAACCTAACGGGAGGTCTGCACCTCTCGTTGGGGTTGCTGTGAGGAAATCGGGAAAAAAAAGAGAGAAACCCTGCAAGAAAGAAAGCTGAACGCAGCTCGCGTGGCTGGTGTCTCCGGTGCTGGAGGAGGCTCGGTACTGCATTAAAGTTCTGTTGATGCTGTGACCCTAAAGCCCCGGGAGTGTGTGGTGGTCAGTCACGCTGCACTACTGCTACACTGTGATGGTGGTAAAACTGGAGTATGGAAGCTGCGTATCAAGACTGTGCTGCTGCTACTGATCCGTATAACTAAATAGCCCTTGAAAGCCCGTAGTTTGCCGATGTGTGACAAAGCCTGTATAGAGGGAGTGTGCAAGAGGATCCATCTGTTGGCTGTGATGAAGCACCCCCCTCTCCTCCCCCTTCTGAGTGTGTGTAGAGGATGACACCCCCCACGGCCTCTGAGCCAATCACAGCACGTTTACCTGAAGCTAAACATGCTGTGATTGGCTCAGAGAGACATGGAGGCGGGGCATAATCAAAAGTGCTGTTATAGCTCTATTAAATGAACTTTGGCGGGTGAAATTGCTTCAGTTTCCATGCCTGGCTTGCTCAATGCTCCCTTTGTTGTTCACTGGCTCAGCACAAGAAGCGGCAGGTGATTAGAACTCCCGCCCATGAGAAATAGCAGCCCCTCTCCCCTTATCACAGCCTCAGAGCAGCTGGGAGCAATGGAATAAGATGTTCTGTTCTGCTCGTCAGGGACGTCCTTTTTTTTTTGTTTTGTTTTTTAGGGAAGGACGTCCATAAAGGACGTCCTTGGCATGCGCAGAGCAGCCAGCATAACGCTTGGCTGCTCTGCGCATGCTCGGCTGGCCGACTGGCTTGGAAGGAAATCCCATGCAAAGGAGCTAGCAGCGACCAGCTCATTTGCATGCGATTTCCTTGATGCATGCCCGTTTCTTACCGATTCGCTAAGGAATCGGTAAGGGAAGGGCTTTAATGATTTTTTAGTGCATCTTGGCCTCAGTGTTGACAGTACTGCTCACAGGTGTTTTAAGTGAGTAGGTCAATCATTGCTGAATCTTAAAAGGTCAACAAATAAGATCTGTTAAGTGACCCTTGTAAGCTTATACAAGCCAGTCTTTGAGGTGCTGGAAAATGGTCATAGCTCCATGTAGGTCAAAAGGAAGTCCGTGAATCAGAAAAGACTCTGGCATGGCAAAGGCAGTTTTTTTTTCCCTTGGCCTCAGCCATTAAGGACACCTATCAATAGCCTTTCATTAGATGTAAGGTAGCAGGAATTTGGCTCATCAATTGTAGGCATTAAGTAAGTTTCGGTCGGACTCTAATCTTCTGGAATACTTCAACACACAGTTGAAACAAATGCTTGAACTGGGTTTTTTTTTCAGTTTTGGCCAAAACTGAAACTACTACTGAAACTGTTGGTCCATTTTCGGCCAAAACCAGCTGCTTGATTTTGGTCACAATCGAAACTGAAACAATAGACAAAGGCCTGAATCTGGTTATGTGGATGTGAAAAAATGTATTAATATTATCATACTGCTCATAGTAGCAGCTAGAATGTTTGATGCTGGAATGCGTAGGAGAGATTGTGCTAAATAAGCTTCTTGAAGGGAAGTTCACATTCTCAAACTGTTTTGATAGTAAATGTATTGAATCTGAATCTCTTTGGATCTGGGTCCTGTTACACTGATTGCACTCTCGGGACCATTTACTGCCAGTAGTAGCAGCAGTTAGAGCACACTTTTTTTTTTTACTGCTGGAAGTGAGCTTCTTTTGCTACTGGAGCTGAGCTGCTGCTTCTTTTGCTGCCAGAGTCAGTAAACTGCTCCTCTTGCTGTTGGAGGTGAGCTCCTCTTTGGGGGCCGGGGTGGGGGGGATGCAGCAGGGTTTCAGCAACCACTGTAAACAAGAGTACAGTTTCAGCCGTACCGATACCCTGTACAAAGCTTTTTTGCAGAAACAGAAACTTGCCAAAAACAGCTTTTCAAGTCAGTTTGAGCACCAGAACTGAAACCGAAACTGAACTTTGGTCATGCTCTACACAAAACCATTGGTTTGGGAATGATAGACAGTCCAGAAGGTCGTAACTTCTAGCAAACTCTAGACTTGTTCAATGTGTGTCAAAACGAAGTGTCCTTTGGTCAAGGAGCACTTCTTTAGATCGGCCTACTTGAAAGAATATTTTTAGGTCCTGGGCAGGCTGGTTCGTGTTTAGCTGAGTTTTTGCAGTGGATGAAACTCAAAAAGCTGTCCCTGAATCTGGTCTGAAGGGAGATTTTATATACAACAGGATTAGGTGGTTTATTGATTTTGGATGAAATTCCACTCACAATAAAAGCTATGTCAAAGAACTTTTGAGACTAATTTACTTATGTAAGCTAACATGTTAACATTTGTTACAACTTATAAATGCAAGTTAATGCAATTTAATGCACATTTATTTATTTAATACAATTTATATTTCACACAGTCTGTGCACAGCATAATCTACGGTATCAGTGCAGCTAACATTTAGGCCCCTGCAGTTACACCAGCCTTTGAACTGTGCCTAAATGCAGCAGGGATACGTGGAATTTATAAAAAGGAAATCTATAAGCTGCCACCTAAATCTGGGTGTCAATAGTGCTCTAATATTGTTCTGACCTCTTAGGGGCCCTTTTAATAAGCTGCAGTAAAAAGGGCCCTGTGCTAGTGGCAGGGGCAATTTTTGCCACTTGCTAAGGCCCTTTTGACCGCAGTGGGTAAAAAGGCCAAAAAAAGACAAGGCCATGCGGTAAGATTGCTTTTACCGCATGGCCATGTGGGGGGAGCACTTACCACCACAAAGGGCTCCCATACTAACCCAGCAGTAACTGCGTAGTGTGTGATGCTGCCCGATTATTTATTTATTTATTTATTACATTTGTACCCCGCTCTTTCCCACATACAGCAGGTCCAGTGCGGCTTACATAGTAAAAGAAAGCATTTTACATGGTAAAGAATACAGTAAAAACAAGGAAATGTAGGAACAGTATTATAAATTGTGATGATCATAACTACTTACATTATGAAAGGCATTACAAAGGACATGTGAAAAGAATGTAATGAACTGGAATAGGGAAGGTAGACAAGGATATGATAGGTGAAAGGGAAGGAGAATGGGAGGGAAATGGTGAAGGATGGAGGGAAGAAGATGAGGGATTGAGGTTAACATTGGGGTCAGAGTAAGCGTCGACGTCTTAGCAGGAGTATAGTAGGTGATCTGGTGGAATTAAGCTGGTCCATTAGGGTAAACTTGCTTGAAAAAATGGGACTTTAACATTTTCCTGAAAGGTAAATAGTTATTAATAGCTCGGATGGGTCTTGAGAGAGCATTCCAAAGTTGACTACCCAGAAAGGAGAAACTGGATGCATAGTATGTTTTGTACTTGACACCTTTGCAGTTTGGGAGGTGTAGATTGAGGTATGTTCGCGATGACATTGTTCTATTTCTAATTGGGAGGTCAATCAGGTTATTCATATAACGGGGATTCTCCTGATATGATCTTATGGATAATTGTATGGACCTTGAAGTATATTCTCTCTTTGATGGGGAGCCAGTAAAGCCTTTCTTGAAGGGGTGAGGTGCTTTCAAATCTTGACTTTCCAAATATAAGTCTGGCTGCCGTGTTCTGGGCAGTCTGGAGACTTTTCAGGACTTGGGATTTACATCCAAGGAAAACACTGTTGCAATAATCAACCTGAGTGATGACTGTGGATTGAACCAGGTTCCGGAAAGTGTTCAATGGAAGATAGGATTTCACTCGGTTCAGGATCCACATCATATTAAACATTTTCTTTGTGATCAGCTTAGCGTGGTTATCGAAAGATAGATGACTATCTATTGTAACTCCAAGGATCTTTAAACTACTGGAGATGGGGATGATTACATCCGGGGTATTGAGGGTGGCCGGGAGAGATGGGGAGTATTGAGACGAGAGGACTAGGCATTGAGATTTTTCTTTATTTAATTTCATCTTAAAGGCATTGGCCCATGAGAGCAAGGTGGACATACCAGTAGTGATTTTATCAGAGATTTCGGATAAATTTGATTTAAAGGGAATACAAATGGTGACATTATCAGCATATATAAAGGGATTAAGACCATGTTTGGCTAATAATCTGGCCAAGGGGATCATCATGATATTGAAGAGTATTGGGGCGAGAGGAGATCCCTGTGGTACTCCGCATTCAGATGACCATGGGGATGATATATTTGTGGCTCCTTTAACTTGATAAGACCTGATTGTGATGAAGTCTCTTAACCAATTGATATTATTACCTCCAATTCCAAGTTTGTCCAAAAGTTTAGCAAGAATGTTATGATCTACCATGTCAAAAGCACTTGACAAATCAAATTGCAAAAGGAGGATTTTGTTTCCAGTTGCGATTTCCTGTTTGAATTTAGTTATTAGAGTAAGGAGGACCGTTTCTGTGCCGTGGGCAGATCGGAAGCCTGATTGTGACTCGTGAAGGATAGAAAATTTCTGAATATATTCATTTAGTTGTGAGGTAACCCCCTGTGGAAATATTTTTTGAAAATGCCGCATGCTGGGGGTGGAAATACTACCAGCACCCACGTTGGACTGGCGGTAGCTCCAGATTGGCAGCCCATGGTGGAATTACCGTCGCTTAGTAAAAGGGCCCCTTAAAGTGTAATATCTTCTTAAAGCAGAAATATGCTAAAATAATCAGATAGTATAACCTCGGCACGGCAGCAAACACCAGAAGTCTCTTATCTGTTTCTGAAATTTACTTTTTATTGAATAAATGTAGGCAATTTACTCACAGTTAGTAGATTCTCAGAAGTTACTGCCCCGAGGCAAGAGACTTCGTAGTTCTGAGAACTATATCGGAGGATGGGGATGGAAATTTGAAGAGAAGGAAGCTTTATGGCAGAGGTGGGAGAGCTGACAGGTGAATGAAGGTGGTTCAGAGATGGGATGGTGATTCGTGCAATATCTTGTGAGAAAGAATGAATGAGGTAAAAAGACAAGTTCTCTGCAGGGGAGCAGGGGAACCTGTACATTCGACAGGATGGAGAATGTCTGAGCTTGTGGACACAGAGAGGTCAAGAAAAAGCACCCATGAGCCCAGGAAGGTTGAGGTAAAGGGACCAGTAGGGACAGAACCTGAGACCAGGTAGCAGAGGTGGTCCTAGAGAGCAGTCCTCGATTGGCAAGACAGTTCATACCCTAGCTGACCCATCAGGACAAAGATAGCAGAAATAATAAGGAAATGACAGTGTGTAAACAAAGGAATCAAGCTTAGCTGAGAAAGGGAGGAGGCCTTTGCAGGAGAATAGACCACTAGTAACGAATTTTATACAAACAAGCAGGGGTGGCTGAAGTACACGTGAGACTACATTACGCAGAATGCATTGCTCGTATACTATTGCAGGAAGTGACTGTGGCAGTAAAAATCCTTAGAAGTGAGAATAGCATTAAAGGCATTAAATATATTTTAGGACTACACTATAAAACTAGTATAAGGCTGCCAAGGGCAGAACAAATATATAGAATAGAAACAGTTACGCATATAAGTGCTAGGTGCTATTCTAAGAACAGTGTGCTTAATCCACTCAGCATTTATTTATTTATTTATTGCATTTGTATCCCACATTTTCCCACCTCTTTGTAGGCTCAATGTGGCTTACAGTACTTCATGAATGTGAAGGGGCATTCACATAGGCATGTCACAAGCATGTAACCAAATGATGTGTGCAACTTATGGAATACTACCAGTCGCACATATTTATTTATTTGGATTTGTTCACACCTTTTTCCAGTAGTAGCTCTTTGCAGGGTACACTTAGGCGTGCCCATTTACACCAGACATTGACCTGTCATAAGTAGGCACACCAGTACGGCTTTCAGCTAATTCTATAATGGCTTGGGTGTGACCCTTAAGCTGTTATAGAATTGGCGCTATGCACACCCCTTTGTGGCATCTAAAATGGGGTGCCAATTCATAGAATTGTATTCTGTGTGTTACCCCCATAAGTGTCAGCCCTGCCTAAATCCTGCGTATGCCCCCTTGCAAATTCATGCTATGCAATTTACGCAGGTATTTGCCGAATAGCGCTTTGGCACCTAGCTAGCACTTCTGCGGGAATGTGCACACATTCACGAATGTACTACAATTCTACACATTTTGTAGCCGTCTAGCATATAGAATTGCCCTTCACAAGCTTAACTCAAATTCAGGCATTCTAGATGGTTAACGCATATTTACAAATCAGGCTCTTGGTTTGCTTGCTCTTCAGTTTACATTTCTCAAACCTTTTCTTACCTCTGCTCAATTGAAGTTGATACTGTAGGCCTTGATTCTTTCCAGAATAGATTGCAATTTGTTGCTGCTTGTTTGTGCAAGTTCTGAATTCTGCTGCCCTGTGGTCAGTGATATTATTTTGGCGATAACGTTTCTCCAGTTCCTGTGGGCTTGCCTTTCATTGGCTTCTCATGCAATTCAGGGCTCAATTTAAGGACATGTGTTTGAGCTTTAAGATTCTGCATTGTATGGTGCCAGTTATTGTTGAACTGAATACAATTCAGTGTTCTGACTCCTAGTTTAAAGTCTGAGTTTCAACTGTGCTTCCTTTCTCCCAAAGAATACAACTGGATCCAAACTAGAGCTCAGACGTTTATTCTGTTCCATTTTTATGAAATTCCATTTCTGTTGAGTTACCCTTGGAGAAGAATTTTCTTAAGTTTCATAAAAGCCTGAAGGTTCATTCATTTTCTCAGGCTTCTACTTTTTGATCTGTAATGTATTATATTATTTTAAGATACTGTTATATTTATTTTATTGTATTTATTGCCAGTTTGTGTTGTTTTTATTTTGTTTATGCATACCATATTGTTTATGATTTTATAGCCATATGTCACCTTTAGCTTATTGTTATGCAATGAATACAAGTTTACAGATTAAATAAATAAATCCATGGGATAGCTGGTGGGATTTCCTGGGCAGATTTGTTTGCAAGGTAGCACCGGGGCACAGTGTCAGCAATTATGGTATAACTCACCTAGGCATCAAAGAGATAAGTGCTTTGGAAAGAGGAAGTGACGTCACTGCCTAGCTCGTTTGGTCCCATTTCGGACACACTAACATAGCTGCATCCATTTCTATCTGGGATATTTTCTGCTGTTTTCGGAAGGCTTCGGCTCATAGTACTTACAGGATCATGAGTAAAATTTCATCTTCACTGAAAAAAGACTTAGAGCGATCATCTGGACAAGGTACAAGCAGGGCCTCTGGGCGCCATGTGTCACCGGTGCGTCTCTCACCCTCTGACTTAGACTCCGTGCTCTCCTTAGCAGAATCTAGGTTGCCTCCTTCAAAAAGGGCATTTCTAACGAGCTGCAAAAGTTCCTGTCGGGGATACAAACGGATATTAAAGCATCCAAGGAAGAGATACTAGACTATATTGTGACGCACGGTTCCCATCTCCAAGAACTTGGAGACTGGGTAGAGGATATACAATTGAAAACTGATAAACATGCAGACCTGATCTCCTCCAATACTTCTACTATCCAAGATATGGCAAAACAGCAATCTGATCTGCTATATAAGCTGGATGACTTGGAGAATCGGGGGATTCGGAAAAACCTCTGATTTCGTGGAGTGCCAGAGGGAGGGCAAACAGAGGATGTACTGGTTATAATCCATGCCATATGTGCCACCTTACTGGGCCCTGATGTGGTGTTCGTCCCATTTGATTTGGAGAGAGAGCCCATCGCTCACGGGGACAGAAAACGGACAATAAACCATGAGATATAATTGCTCGCTTTGTCAAATACTCGGACAAAGAACTTATACTTACCCACACTTGTCAAACCCCTCACTTGGAATACAAAACTAATAAAATCAGGGTATTTCAGGATTTATCTCAACGTACAATGTTACAGCGTCAACTGATGAAACCCGCATTAGATATCTTAAACAAGGAACAGATCTCATACCACTGGAGGTTTCCCTTTTCACTAAACTGTGCTTTGCAGGGTAAGCAGCATTGGGAACAATCTTTGGCATGCGTGTGGAAACTTTTTCATGCTGCGGGTCTCTCTGCCACGGCCTCACTTCTGAGTACAGTGGCACCTGCTATAAGAGCTAAACTCCAGAAATGGCAGCAGGTTCCTGCTTCATCTAAGACGACCTTGGAGAAAGCAATGGCAGTAGCTGTTGATAAATGACTCTGACATCAGTTAGGCAATTTTGTTCTTTTTGTTTTTCCTTTTTATTCTTTGCCATGTGATCTTTTTGCTGTGTTTGTCGCTTGCAGAGCAAGTTAAAACATAGAAACATGATGGCAGATAAGGACCAAATGGCCTATCCAGTCTGCCCATCCTCAGTAACCACTAACACTTCCTTTCGTAAGGGATCCCACATGCCTGCCCCATGCTTTCTTAAATTCTGACACAGTCCTCGTGTCCACAACTTCCACTAGGAGGCCACCCTTTCGATGAAAGAGTATTTTCTTAGATTCCTCCTAAGTCTATTTCCCCTTAACTTCATCTTACACCCCCTCATTCCAGAGTTTTCCATCTTTTTGACAAGCAGTTTATACAATTTGCTTAGGGACTGTGGAGTTTTCATATGCATGGGGTTGTATGGTTGGAGAGTGGATATTTTCCAGAGCTGTCAGTTTTGTACGGGAATAAGTGTGTTGAGGGTGTGGGTTGTTTGTATACAGGGGGTCTTTTGGTGTTGTGGGGCAGTTCCTCTGTATCCCATTCAGGGGGTTGTACTGGCCTGTTGTCTGGTGTTTACTTTGTGGGTGGAGGGGGGTGGCTGGATTACACCTGGGTTGGAATGTTGGGGGACATTTTACTGGGAGGGGGCCAGGAGATTTGGACGACTTGGAATGTGTGAATTAGGTGTTATGTTTTTGCATTCATTAGTTTGGGATGACTTGTGACTTAAAGGTTTTATCTTATAATGTAAAAGGTTTAAACACGCCTCAGAAGCATCAAAAGCTCTTTAAAGAATTGCTCCACTTAAAACCTCATGTTGTATTCCTACAGGAGACACACCTTCGCCTTGCTCATGAGAGGCTCCTCTCTCACCCTTGCTATCCCCATATTTATTATGCCTCAGCTGCTTCCTCAAAGAAGCGGGGGGTGGCTATTTGCTACATTCTTCTTTACAAGTGCAAGTTGTTAAGATCAAGCATGATCCCGAGGGACACTTTTTGATTCTTCACATTACTCTTGATCAGGTAGATGTCACCTTGGCCTCTCTCTACGCCCCTAACGACCACCAAGAATATTTTTACATTTGCCTGCAGGAGGTTCTTTTCTCATTCCTTCAGGGTTTTCTAATCCTGGGGCGGGGGGGGGGGGGGGGGGGACTTTAATGCAACCTTGGATCCTTATCCTGCTCATTCCAGTGGGACCTCTGGACTTGATTCTAGGACCTCTTCTGTTTTGGGCTCTCTTGTAAGGTCCTTGTCAATAGATACATGGCATGCTTCTCACCCACGAGAGTATGATTACTCCTACTATTCTTCTACTCATGACTCTTACTCATGCACTGATGATCTCTCTTTAGGTAAAAGGTTGGTTGAGATGGGCCTGGATTCAGGTATAGGGAATATTACTTTATCAGATCACATACCGATCTGGGTTTCCATGCCAACCTTGAGGGAGGAAGACAAAGATAAGAGATTGAACTTAAACACCCTTTTGCTGCACCCTTATAGAGCACTCCTAAAAAACTATTTGGAAATTAATCATGATTCAGGGCCCTCGTTGGGCATAGTCTGGGATGCCATGAAAGCAGTTTCTTGTGGCTATTTCTCGTGGCTACAACTGACTAGTAGGTGTGCCCGCCTTCAATAGGCACAGCTTGCAAGCTGCTTAGACAAGATCAGACACGTGGAATCCAGTCATAAATTTACAGGCTCTTCTGCGGTGCTGCAGGAACTGCGTGTGGCTAAGCTTCAACTGGGCACTATTTACTCTGAACAACTAAGTTTGCTACAGTCACGCCACAAAGTAAGTTCTTATGAGTTTACTAACAAAGCTGGCTGTTCTCTTGCTCTGAGACTCTGTAAACAAAGAGTAGACCGTATGATCTTCTGAGTATGTGATGGGAAAGGCAAGGTTCTGACTACATCTTCTCAGATTTGTTAACATTTCCAGGATTTTTATCAATCTCTTTATTCACAGGAAATTCATACTAGCCCTGAGGCTATTTCTGATTATTTGTCTTCATGTAATCTCCCCTCGCTTACTGCTGAACAAAGTTCTGATCTTGACCAGCTGGTTACTCTGATAGAGATCCAAAAGGTTATCAAGGGGCTCCCGTCTTGGAAAACCCATGGGCTGGACGAGTTTCTGAACAAATTTTACAAGAACTTTGCTGTGGACTTGGCTCCCCTTCTTGCGGCTCTTCTTAATGGTGTTTGTTCGGGGGGAAGCTTTGCTACCATCTATGATGGAGGCCTGGATTGCTGTAATTCTGAAACCTGATAAGGATCACTCTGAGACTTCATATCGACCTATCTGAATTTTAAATACAGACGTAAAGCTCTTGGCAAAGGTTTTGGCTAACCACCTTGTGACTGTTCTACCTTCTCTTATACACCCTGATCACGTGGGCTTTGTGGCTCACCGCCATTCCATGGATAATGTCCGTAGAATGGTGGACTTGTTATACCTAGCCAAGTGTGATCAGATTCCTATGTGCCTTCTCAGTTTAGATGCTGAGAAGTTTTTTGATAGAGTCCATTGGCCTTTTATACATCAGGTTATGGAACAATTTGGTTTGGGTCCCTCCTTCTGTGGCTGGATTCAGGCCTTTTATAATTCTCCTAAAGCGTGTGTTCGAGTTAATGGTGGGAATTCTGCCTTATTTTCCTTATCTAGGGGCACTCGCCAGGGGTGTCCCCTTTCCCCAATGCTCTTTGTGATGGTTATGGAACCATTTGTGTCGACGGTGCGTTCACATCCTGACAACACTGGTGTTTGTATTTTTTTTTGTTACATTTGTACCCCGCGCTTTCCCACTCATGGCAGGCTCAATGCGGCTTACATGGGGCAATGGAGGGTTAAGTGACTTGCCCAGAGTCACAAGGAGCTGCCTGTGCCTGAAGTGGGAATCGAACTCAGTTCCTCAGTTCCCCAGGACCAAAGTCCACTCTAACCACTAGGCCACTCCTCCACTCTGGGAGCATAAAATGGCTTTATTTGCAGATGATGTGCTTCTGTCTCTTACTCGACCATTAACTTAATTTCCCAGTTTTCTGTGGGTCATCGAGGAGAACTCTGCGATCTCTGGGTTTAAGATTAATATGAACAAATTGGAAGCCCTAAATATTACCTTATCTCAGAGGATCTTGGACTCCATGACTCTATATAGCCTTCCTTTCCTTTCCGAATGGCCACACATGGGCTTTGAAACTTGGGTTGGTTTTTTTTTTTTACCCCATCTTACTTGGATTTATTTTCTGCTATTCTGGTTTGGTCTGAGGCCTCTTAGGTGATTTGGGAAGATTTGGGTCTCTCCTGGTTTGGCTGTATAGCTACAGTTAAAATGAATATCTTGTCCTGATTATTTTACCTATTTCAGGTTCTCTCGCTTTGGTTATTATGGGGATTAGTCTCTAAGCTGCAGGATTGTATCACTCACTTTATCTGGTCTGGTAAACGACCTTGCTTACCTCGCTCCTTTTTATACCAGGAGGGGGGGATTGGGAGTCCCCAATGTCTTTTGGTACTATAGGGCAGCTCAGGCATGTGCAGCTTTAGAATGGTATCAGGCTCACTCTCATAAAATATGGGTTCATTTGGAACAAATGTCTCTGGGTTTGGGACCTTTGGGCACCCTTTTGTGGCTTCCACGTAAACACAGACACCTTGGTACTGGGTTGTGTCTCTCAATTTACACTAACTTTTACTATTGGGACACTCTTTTCTCAAAACCAAATCACATCTCATGCTTATTTATTTATTTTTGTTACATTTGTACCCCTCACTTTCCCACTCATGGCAGGCTCAATGGAGGGTTAAGTGACTTGCCCAGAGTCACAAGGAGCTGCCTGTGCTGGGAATTGAACTCAGTTCCTCAGGACCAAAGTCCACCACTCTAACCACTAGGCCACTCCTCCAGCTTTTAATCCTTTGTTCCCCCCTGGCATTATCCCTGGTGCTTTTACTCGTTGGTATTCATCAGGTCTCAGGACTTGGGACCAGATTTTTTATTAAGGCGCCCTGCTTAATTTCGCTTCTCTGTTGGAGGAATATCCTTTTTTGTGTCTCAAGACAGATATGCGTTCCTTCAGCTATCGCACTTTTGTTCCTCGCCATCCATTCGCTCTCTCATACTTAGGGAGGACTCTTTTCTGGAGGACTTATATGAAGACGAGTACTCAGAGTTTGATTACTTGTTTATATAAGTATCTGTGTTCATAATCACCAATCTATACCCTGCACTGCCGGAATTGGAGCTGGAAGACGATGAATGGAGCACTCTGGAAAAGGCATTGGTGAAGCTGTCTGTCTCCGTAGCTTTTAAGGAAAATGCTGTGAAAGTTTTATTTCACTGGTATCTAATGCCTGCCCATCTTCAATATATATTTCATGAACTCTTAGGCTTGTGTTGGAGGGGATGTGGGAAGACTGGTACCATGGGTCACATTTGATGGACATGTGTCAAGATTCAGGCCTTTTGGAGAGTGATTCAACATAGACTCCAGAGGTGGCTGGATCATTCCATTCCCTGGTCACCAATTTTTTTCCTTTTTCCTAAGAAGTTCTCAGGACTACAACCTCCTCAGGCCCTTTTGGTGCGACATGCAATGTGTGCTGCTCAAGTGACTCTGGCAGCGCACTGGAAACAACCAACTGTTCTCTCACTGGTGAAATGGCTCAACAAACTATGGTATATTTGTGAAATTGAGCGTTTATTAGCTGTTTGTCTACACTCTCTTTATAAATGGGAAATTACTTGGGAACCTTTTACTAGTCATTGCACTGCTTGAATGCTGCTCTCTTGGGCTATAATTGATTGATTATCTCCTGTTCTGTGCCTTCTTGGTCAGATGGGGAGGGAGGGTTAGGGAGGGAGTGGGGGGTGGGATATAGTGTTACTTTCTTTCTTAAAAACCTTAAAAGTTTTGAAGTTGCATCATGTTTACCATACATTGTCAGGGCTGGACTAGGAGATTGTTCTTTCAATGTATCTGCTGCCTCTGTAATTTTACAAATATCTCCTGTAGTGCTATATTATTGTTACATGGATGTTTTCCCCTCCATTCTCTGACATTAATAAATACTTCTTATAAATTGAAAAAAAAAAGAGTAAAGTGCTTTGACTTTCAGACCCCAATTTTACCTATCACACCACAACAAACGGTCTTGTACATCAAAAAATCAAAACAAGCATAGTTAACTTTCCTACAATAGAACAGGAAGTGAAGAAATAGCTCCTAATGTCTAAACCCAGAAAAGCATGTACCTTGATAAGGGTTCTAGAATAAGATACTCTTATACAATAAGCATTATTAACATCTTGCAACCTGAGTCTGCATTCTACTACTATTTATCATTTCTATAGCGCTACAAGGCATATGCAGCGCTGTATACCATACACAAAAAGACAGTCCCTGCTCAAAGAGCTTACAATCTAGATAGACAGGTAAACAGACAAAACGATTAAGGGTAAGGGAATAAATAGGTGGGGATAAAGGACAGATTGTTTCCATTTAGAAAGGAGGTCTTTTACAAAGGCACGGTAGCATTTTTAGCATGAGCTAAACGCTAGAGATGCCTATTGGAATATATGGGCGTCTCTAGCATTTAGCGCATGCTTATTTTTAGCGTGCACTAAAAATGCTAGTGCAGCTTTGTAAAAGGCCCACTTAATTACTCCAGCTTGCAAATATGGGGATAGAACAGCTGATAGGCAAGGCCACCATGACATATGCAAGAAGAGATTTGATGGGGAATAGAAAGAAGGGTAGAAATACTTTAAAGGGGGTAAAAAGCTTATTATGGAGCTTATTTTCAAAAGAGAAAAACATCCAACAAGTGGCATAAATCTGCATTTGGACGTTTTTCTTAAAAAAAAAAAAGTCCAAATTGGTATTTTCAAAACCAATTTTTAGACGTTTTTCTATGAAACCCATCAGAAGTGCGTCCAAATCACAATGGGATGTGTCAGGGGCATGTTAAGTCGTTCCTAACACTTGAGCATTTTTAAGCCATAATGGAACAAAACAAAACCATCCAGGACCAAAACCAAGACATTTTGAGCTAGGCCTGTTTTTATAATGAATAAGGCACAAAAAGGTGCCCTAAATGACCCGATGACCACTGGAAGGATGACCTCTCCTTACCCCCCCAGTGGTCACTAACACCCACCCATCACCCAAAAATGTGATTTAAAACATTACTTGCCAGCCTCAGATGTTATACTCAGGTCCATTAGAACAGCATTGGTAATGGAATTTCATTATTTTTCTTGTTTCTAATGCTATTACATTTGCAAAAATTCAATAAAAAATCTTGAAAAGGGAGAAAAAAAAAGAACAGAATGCTGGTTCCTGGAGTAGTCTAGTGGTGGGTGCAGTGGACTGCAGACAGGTGGACCTAGACCCATTTCTCCCCCTACCTATTACACTTTTGGAGAAAACTGAGCCCTCCAAAACTCACCAGAAACCCACTGTACCTACATATAGGTGCTCCCTTCACCTGTAAAGGCTATGTTAATGGTGTACAGTTGGGGGTAGTGGGTTTTGGGGGGCTCAGCAGACAAGATAAGGGAGTAATGGTGAGATGTGTACTTGGGAGCATTTATATGAACTTCACTGCAGTGCCCCCTATGGTGCCCTATTGCTTTCCACAGATGTCTGAGGGACCAGCCTACTAAAAATGCTAGCTCCTCCTACATCCCAATGGCTTGATTTTGTGCGTTTTGCACTTGGAAATTTTTTTTTTTTTTAATGGACCAAAAAACAAAGCATCCAAATCACAAAACCTTGTTCAAAACAGTATTTTCGAAAAAAAAAAAAAAAAAGGTAGACGTTTTTCTTTTTTGAAAATGACCTTCTTTCCTCTTCAGATTTTGGATGTTTTTTGCAAAACGTCCAAAGTCGGACTTAGACGCCATATCGAAAATGCCCCTCCACATACACAAACAATATGTGAATACACCATTCAAATGCTTTTATACCCCATCATACACAGAGCCAAAAGGCCTGAGGAAAAATGATTTTTCAGAGAATGTGTAAAACGTATAAATACCTTTAATTAAACAGCAATAAAAGCTTATGTCTAAAATAACTTTTTTTTTTTAATGCTCCAGAGCAAATAAAACTGAAGTCCCAACATGGGTGTGCTTTGGCACAAATGCCTGCTTCATTTCCCTTGAAACATCATCAGCGCTATCAGCTCACAGTGAAATGCAATATCTGTGTTCCTTGGACACTAATGCTCCTGAAGTATAATGTACATACTTTTACGTAGATTAGGATTACACAACTCTCAGACGAGGCTCTACAGCTCCTATAACAGCTGTTTGACACTTTCTTCAGTGTGTGGTAGCTGTTTATTAGCTTGCTCCTTTGGGATATTCTCCTTACTTGGCTGTGACATCCACAAGCAGAATGCAATCCTTTTGTGACATTTAGAACGGTGGTACTCCATTTATTTATTTATTACAAAAGCTTGATACACTGCCATTAGCACTTGTATAGCAAACTGGCGCTAGAAGGAAAAGTGAAACAGGTAGGATCAAGAGAGAGAAGGCATGAAATAAGAGGCAAGAGGGGTGGAAAAGTCATAATTATCCAGAGATGGCTCCCGAAAGGCTTTAAACTAAATATGATTATTTGCAACAGGCTGCATTGTCAAACAAGAGCATTTGAAGAGTTATATTGGAATTCCATATAAACAAATCCTATTACTTCATTTTACATTGGTTTTAAGGTGCTCCCCTCAAACTGGCATTTATACCAAAACACATCCACATCAGGACATCAGTTTTAATTGTGTGACTCAACCATGCAATTGAATTCCTTTGTATTCTTCAATGAAATTTGGGCACTTGTGTAAATCAGTGGGGCACTACAAGTCCCAGTGATGTCACTAGTGAGACCTCTAAGGGAGATTAGTTGTGTTTGTCATATTTTATTTATTTCTTTACTAGGATTTATTTACTGTCTTTTTTGAAAGAATTCACTCAAGGTGGTATACAGTAAAAAATAAATCAAAAATAAGTAACAGACAATTACAGCAGTGAAAATATTCAAATAACAATATAAAGTATGGCATAGTATACTACTTACAGTGTCAACACCATATGTAATAGAACATCTTAATAGACAGCGTAAGGTATAAGCAAAGATGGAACATTTAGTAGGTAAGAGAGTAAGAGATGTTAGAAAATAAGGTGACTAATTTGAAGAAAGTTGCACATGAGTTCAGAAAGCTGATTAAATGGAGTGGATAAATATGTCTTCCTGCAGTACAGTATGTGCAGCCTGTGTCACTCCTTGTGTGTGTGTGAGACTACTTCTTCCATTAAAGGCCTGGTTGAAGAACCAAGCTTTCACCTACTTCCTGAAGTAGAGACAGTCTTGTGTTCAGCGAAGCCTTTCATGGAGTTCATTCCAGAGTGCGGGGGCTACTCTGGAGAAGGCTCGCTTGCGGGTATCACATCGTCTAATGTCTTTTGGAGAGGGTGTGGTTAGGGATACCCCTTGGGAGGACCTTACTGTCCTTGGAGGAATATATTTTGGCATGAAAGGGTAATGCTACTTGGCTAATTCTTACATTTATGGCCTACTGTAAAGACCCGGAACAAATATGTAAACTCTGTTCAAAGAAATCTCATTAATCCTTAGTCCAGAGACTAAGTTGCTCTTGATCGTGATGTAAGGGGAGGAAAACAAAATTAGTTTCCCAGCAGAAAGTGGTAATAGTGTGCTAAACTCTTTGAAGCTGTGTGGAAGTGTTCTGCTTATGGAGCTGAAGTTTAGTGTCTCTTAAGGGATTGATTTTGGAGAGACTGATGCCCTGCTCTAATAAATGTTGTTATGGCAAAGCGCTGTTTATGCTGTGTCTACGCAGTGAACCACGTGGCACAACACATTACTGTTTATTGACTTTTTACTCATTTTTATCTGTTTAATAAATAGGCTTGTTGGAACTACCACTACTGCCTCTAGATGGGATTTTGTTCAGCCTAGGATTGTAGGTTTGAGGGAGATAATCGGTATGCATCTCCTAAAGAGCATGTACTATACTATACTACAGGAGTTTTCTCTACCGCTATTATTCCTAATGGATTCAAAGCGGTTTACATTTTTAAAGAATACTCCAATAATAAGGAAGAAAGATAACAAACAAAAAATGTAAAACAAAAACCAAAACAAATTTTAAAATCCAAACAGAACTATAAAATAAAATAAAGCTATCCAAATAAATAAGTTTTTTTCAACATTTTCCTAAAAGGAACATAGGAGGATACAAGACTTAGGTACGTGTCTCCTACTCATTAGACAAGGAAGGACATCTAGCAAAAGGGGTTCTGTATATCCTGTGCAGTGTACTATTTGCCTGGGGACTGGTTCACTATTCCTACTCAACCACACAGTAAAAAATTCAGTAATCAGGCAGAAGTTTAGACCCATCATCCATAAGAAACTGGTTACAACTGTTGCAGGAGTTTTTCTATCTTTCTTTGTTTTTTTACTCGAGTTTTTGTTATTTTTTTAAAGGTATTAAAAATGTAATACATTTTCTTAAAAAAAAATCACAGTGCTTCCGAACTTGAGCAAATGCATTTTAGAGTTTAAGGGTTTGATGCTATACATTCCTACTATTAGTATATAGCAAAATTACTGACCTTTTACCTCCATTGGGTTATTTCTATCCTTCTTCCTTTCGTCAATAGATCTTTTCTACAACTACTGTAGAGATATATGCATTAGTAGCAATATTATTAATATTCTGTAGTATTTTCAACAAAAGTCTTACATTTCATAATAAACAGGAAGTCAGACAGGGTTCATAAGAACAGCCAATGGTCCATCTAGCCCAGTATCCTGTTTCCAACAGTGGCCAATTCAGGTCACAAGTACCTGTCAGAAACCCAAATAGTAGCAACATTCTACGCTATCAATCCTAGGGCAAGCAGTGACTTCCCCATGTATATCTCAATAACAGACTATGGACTTTTCCTCCAGGAACTCGTCCAAATCTTTTTAAAACCTAGATACGCTAACTGCTGTTACCATATCCTCTGGTAACGAGTTCCAGAGCTTAACTGTTCGTTGAGTGAAAAAATATTTCTTCTTATTTGTTTTAAAAATATTTCCACGTAACTTCCTTGAGTGTCCCCTGGTCTTTGTCCTTTTTGAAAGAGTAAAAAATCGATTCATTTTTACCTATTTTACACCACTCAGGACTTTGTAGATCTCAATCATATCCTCCCTCAGCCTTCTCTTTTCCAAGTTAAAGAGCCCTAACCTCTTATGAGAGGAGTTCCATCTCATTTATCATTTTAGTCACTCTTCTTTGAACCTTTTCTAATTTTGCTATATCTTTTTTGAGATACGGTGACCAGAACTGAACACAATACTCAAGGTGAGGTCACACCATGGAGCGATACAGAGACATGATAATATTCTTGGTCTTATTTACCATCCCTTTCCTAATAATTCCTAGCATCCTGTTTGATATTTTGTGCCACCACACACTTGACAGAAGATTTTAGCGTATTGTCTACAATGACACTTAGATCTTTATCTTGGGTGCAGACTCCTAAGGTGGACCCTACATCAGGTAACTATGATTTGGATTATTCTTCCCAATGTGCATCACTTTGCATTTGTCCACATTAAATTTCATCTGCCATTTGGATGCCTAGTCTTCTACTATTCATTTAACCCTACCCTGTTTTTTGTCCAATAACTAATATCTAATCCACAACAGAACATTGCCTGCTATCCCATGACTTTTTAGTTTTCTCAGGAGTCTCTCATGAGGAACTTTATCAAAAGCTTTCTGAAAATCTAGATACACTACATTAACAGGCTCACCTTTTTCCACATATTTATTCACGACTTCAAAGAAATGAAGCAAATTAGTGAAGCAAGACTTCCCTTCATTGAACCCACACTGACTCTATCCCATTAAACCATTTTTGTCTGTGTGTTCTGTAATTTTATTCTTTATAATAGCTTCCACTATTTTGCCTGGCACTAAAGTCAGGCTTCCTGGTCTGTAATTTCTCAGACCACCCTGGAACCCCTTTTTAGAAATCAGCGTACATTGGCTACCCTCTAATGTTCAGGTGCTATGGACGATTTTAACAACAGGTTAGAAATCACTAACAGCAGATTAGCAATTTCACCCTGGGGTGTATCCATCTGGTCTGGGTGATTTATCACTCTTTAACTTGTTGATTTGGCTCAGTACATGTTCCAGGTTCACTGAGATTTATTTCAGTTCTTCCACATCATCACCCTTGAAAACCATTTCTGGTATAGATAAAAATTACTTACATCTTCTTCCATAAAGACTGAAGCAAGTAATTCATTCAGGGGGTCTTTTACTAAAGCTTAGCTCGAGTTATCTGCAGCAGGGCCCATTTTATTCCTATGGCCTCTGCTGCAGATAACTCAAGCTAAGCTTTAGTAAAAGACCCCTCAGTCTCTCTGCTATGCCTGGGTGCCTCTTTTGTTTATGTTTATTAAAAAACTTGATATCCCGTTGTTTCTGATTGACAGGTCATAGTGGCTTACAATTTTAAAAAATATCATTAGTTAAAATAGAAAAGAACACCCTAATAAAATAGAAAAGCAAAGACCAATCAGCAAGGGTCAAACATACATATTTTGCAAAGATGTGGGAACACTCACTGGGTCACCTGAACCCCAAAAATCATGACGGAGATTTGAAAGCTATTTCAAACAAATGAGTTTTTAACAAAACTTTAAACTTATTAAATGACAATTCAGATTGAATATAGGGAGGGAGGGAATTCCAAAGGGAAGGAGCAAGAAAATAAAAAGTGTGCAATCCTGGGAGAAGGAAGAACCAGCCAGTGAGAATCCAGTGAATGAAAAGCACAAGAGGAAGTGTAGGGTATTACCACAGAAGCAAGATAAACTGGAGTACCAAGGTGTAGGGCTTTGTGAATTAAACATACAACTTTAAATAGATGCCTGTATTGCATTGGGAGCCAATGCAACTGGAGAAAAAGGGAGTAACAAGATTGTATATTTGAGCCTTACATAGGAAGCGTGCTGCATCGTTATGTAATGTTTGTAGTCTACAAAGAAGAGAGGATGCAATATCCACAAAGAATTGAATTGAAGTAATCAAGACGTGAAATAACAAATGCAGGAATAAGGGTGTGAAGAGAAGTAAAGTCTAGGAATTGCCTAATAGATCGAAGACGATGTAACCAATAAAATCCTTTCTTGATAATAGCAGAGATGTGAAGGCCAGACTGCTGTCAACCTGGATATTGGAAGGATAGAACCGGTGTGGTAAAAACATTGAAGAAAGAAAGTGGAGTGGTGGGAACTTTCAATAGTCCAGAAATCCAACAGGCTATAGTCTTTGCGGGTTCAATACCATTTTATGAGTGGTAAGCCATGTTGACAATGCAGACAGACAAGATTACAATGCTGAGAGATCTGGATTGTGAGGAATAACTGGTAAAAGGAGAACATCGTCTGCATAGAAAAAGAATTTAATATTAAAGTCTTGAATAAGAAGGACCAAAGGACTCAGGAAAATATTACATAGCAATGGAGGAAGAATAGACCCTTGGAGGACACAGTGTTCAAATGGGAAGATTGCAGATTTAGAAGATGTGGTAGAAACATGAAAACTCCTACCAGAAAGAAATGAGGTAAATATTTGAAGTACAGAATCAGATACACCAATAGAACAAAGACAAGCCAAAAGAAGAGTATGATCAACAAGATTGAAAGCAGCAGATAAGACAAAACAGATAATTTTACCAAAATCAAGAAAAGAATGTAACTTGCTAAGTAATGCAGTTATATTGGTTTCAGTACTATGATTAGTACGAAATCCAGTCTGTTGAGGGTGTAGTATATGATGACTATCTGTGAACTGTGTTAATTGATCGAATACAACACGTTCAGTGAGTTTAGAAAGAAAGCAAAGGTTGGAAATAGGACGATAATGCTCAGGGGACATAGGATCTAGAGAAGGATTTTTTAAAATGGGGTTGACTAGTGCATGTTTCCATACTGAAGGAACTGAATGAGTAGAGAGACTAGAACTGATTAAATCCAAAGCTAGAGGGAGAAGGCAATGCCTATCAATTTTCAGACAGCTGGAGAGAAGAGGGTCCAGAATTGAAGTGATAAGGTGCATAGTATACATAATTTTGGAAAGTTGGATAAGTGATGGAATAGAAAAGGTGGTCCAGGAAGCACCACTGGAGTCTTGACAAAATGTAGGATCAAGTTGAGGTAAGGTTATAGACGCAGAAGAGGGTTGGTGAAATAATGCTTTAAGCGAGGATACTTTTTTAACAAAAAAAAAGTTTGCTAATGAATCAGCTAAAGATTCAAGATCAGAAGTGGAAGGGTGATTCGAAAGAGCAGTGACAAGTGAAAAGACAGTTCTTCTCGGATTGTTAGATTTGGCTAATTGTTTAGAAAAATAAGATTTTTAGCTAATAATAGAATAATAGTGAGAGAATCTCTTATAGGCTGAAAGAGATTCTAATTTTTTCTCCATTTCCTCTCCAAATGACGCAGTTGTCGACATAACAAGAACATACCACTGTGATATCAAGTTTTATGAAGAGCTGTTTCTTCAGGCTGAAGGGGAGAAGACTGTGGTAATGGAGAGAAATAAATAGACAGAACAGTACAGGTTAAAGCAGCATCTTCTAAAGGCCTATCTAAAAAATTCTAGGGAAAAGAAAGGACTAATGGTGGACAGGTTACCATATCAACTGAATAGAACTGCGGAACCGGATTCGTCTGCTTAGAGTAAGCTTGGGCTGCAACTGAAAATAGATGTAGTAACAAGAAAATGATCAATCCAAGACATAGGAGCCAACTTTTAAAATGACTGGGGGTGCTCAACTCGGCAAGTCCATATAAAAGAAATTAAAGCATATTAAAACTGTCTTTAAATGAAGAGCACAGCAGGTGCTGCACATACAAGTAGGACTTGTGGGTAAAAGAAATGATAGGGGTAGCACTGCAAGTCCCATCAGTCTCTCTTCCTCCCCAACCCCAACTCATTGCCACAGTTTACCATCCAACTCCCAACCCATCTACACCAGGCTCACGCCATGCCTTCCAGTCCACCTTGGCCCATCTATGCAACCCATATTCTCCATCGCCCAGCCAGTCCCTCTTCCATACCTAACCTGTGCACACCATACACTTTCTGTTCTCTCAAACCATCCCCCACTTCTCTCTCAGTCCCTCCTCGCCTTAATGTCTTCTCTCATCTTCTTATTCTGTTTTTCCCCACATTCCTTTCTCCCAATGCAGTTTGACTTTTATTTTGGGGTAGAACGCTTAATACCCCTGTACCTACTCCACTCCCCCATTCTATACTTCTCTGTTCTCTACTTCTGCCCAGTGGCGTTCCTAGGGGGGCTGGCACCCGGGGCAGATCGCCGATGCGCCCCGCCCCCGGGTGCAGCGGACCCCCCCCGGCGAAGGAACCCCCCGCCAGGGGGGGTGCCGCGCACCAGGGGTGGACCGCACCCACCGCCCCCCCTAGGAACGCCACTGCTTCAGCCATGCCCCCTACTAATTCCTCCCCCCATTAGGTTCTCTCTGACTCTACATTGGTCAGTGCCCCTCCCCTGGAGGCTAAGCTCACCCATCCCTCATACCTCCTCAGCAGCTTCATTGCACTTTTCAAATATTTTATCCCTACCCTTCCTGGCAAGGATCACATTCCTACTCTCCCTTCTCAGAGCCCCAGACACCATTCATATCTAGAACTCAGACTGAAATATAATAGCAGTTCCGCATCCAGAAAGGCGCTATGAGCTGCTCCACCACTTGCATGCACAACCAAACCTTGGAAGCTCAGCAATCAGTTGCTCCAAAAGACCCTAGGGTCGCATTTGCATGTGGTGCTTCCTAACTGAAAACCCCAAAGATCACATGCTGAACCTAAAGGAATGCATTCACATCAACCCACTGTGTACCAGCGCACCTGCTAAAGCTCTAGGGATCACAGAATAAGTGGTTGGCTTGGGGAGCTGAGTTAGCACTGACTTTAGTGCCTTCTTCAAAAATGGAAATTGGCACTTCATTTGGTGGTAACAGCTTTGGCACAATGCCTCCTCCTTTATTAGTGGTGACTCCAGCACATCATCCCTCTTTCTCCTTTTACCAAACATTCTCTTCTTTCTCTTCTATTCTAATTCCAGCACCACTATCTCCCATTTTGCCTCTTTCTCTGGTTGTGGAATGATATAGGGGTGGCACATCACTATAGCTGTATCCTCTCATTTATGGTGCCCTGCTCAGACACATAAGTCACATGCCCTAAAAGCTAGCCTGTAGTTGAGCTGTGCTGGGAGTGAGAATGGAAAGCCAGGCTTAGTAGCTGAGCCAAGAGGAAAACCAAACCTAGAACTCCTCAACCCTTTCCAAACTCCTCCCTTCTCTGCTGTAAACTTTTTCTTCTGCTATTATGCTATTTCTTTTGGAACGAAACAGCATAATGAGCCCACTTAGCCAACACCACTGTCTCCCATAAGATGTAACAAGGGAATGACTGTATTATTTTTGTGAAAATGGGGAGTATTCTCTATTCTCCTTTCAATTTGACTCAATCAGAGCTCTCTGCATTTCACAGCTGCCAAAGAGAAGCAATTTTAAAGATATTTTTCAGACTATGGCATCAAATACTGGCACAATCCCCTCCTGCTCCCCTATGTCCTTCTAGTAAAATAACATTAATTCTGGTGACTACAGGGCTGGAGGAGAAGGGCTAGGGTTACCATATTTTGCCCCCCCAAAAGGAGGACACATGCCCTGCCCCACCACACACCCCACCCCCTTTTACGCCCTTGTTCCGCCCCCTGTCACATTTTCCCCTCCCCCATGTCACACACCCCGTCACCACCCTCCCCTTACCTTACTACTGTCCTGGTGGTCTAGTGACCTCTTCGGGGCAGGAAAGAGCCCCCTCTTTCTTGCCCGGCACGCTGCCCTGCATGCATCCTTCCTGTTGGTGATCTCGGCGCCGATTCAAAATGGCCACCGAGAGTTGAAGACTCACGAGATCACTTCAACTCTCGGCGGCCATTTTGAATCGGCACCGAGATCACCAACAGGAAGGATGCATGCAGGGCAGCGCTCCGGGCAGGAAAGAGGAGGCTCTTTCCTGCCCCGAAGGCAGAAGAGGTCACTAGACCACCAGGGCAGTAGCAACTAAGGGGAGGGGAGGCTAGCAATCTGCCCGTTTGTCCGAATTTCTGGACAAACTGGGGCCGCCCGCCAGCCTGCCCATTTGTCCAGAAATCCGGACAAATGGGCAGATTGGCAAAACCCGCCCGGTTGCCCGGAGATGTCCTCAAAAAAAGGACATGTTCGGGTAAATCCGGACATATGGTAACCCTAAGAAGGGCAAAATATAGCTATTGCCTACCCTTGATCCAGCCCAGATGACACAGAAATCTCTACTAAAAATAAACAATTTTCCAACCTTTGTGTCTGTAGTTTGACTTCAGATCTCTGTCTCTACTTATTCTTGGCTTTCTCTCTGACCTCATATTCCATCTTTTAAGGATTCTCTTCCAGTCTTCCTCCTATGCCATCATCATTTTTCTTTCTTCCATGTATATTTGTCTCTCCATGGTTTCTCTCTAAAGCTTCTCTCATTGCACTTTCTTCTAGCCTTACTCCCTCCTCCTCTTTTCACCCTTTTCTCACCTTCATGTCTCTTCTTTCCACCACGACCCTCTTTCTCTCCCTCACTCTTTTTCCAGTCCCACACAGCTACTCTTCCATGTTTCAGCTCCTCTTCTATCTGCAGCTTGTGTCCCCTCTGCCTGCTCTTCTTCCTTTCTACCAGATCATGTTGTCTCCTCATGCTCTCTTCCTGTATTCCTCTCACATCCTGTTTCTACTTCTCCCTCACAGCTCTACTATCAATCCCTGTCTCCATTACCCAGCCTCTCCCTTAACAGCTCCTTTCTGCCTCTTCCAGCATTTCAGAGTAACATTGTCTCTCTTAACCAGTAACCTTTTCTCCATCCCTTCACCCCTTCCTAACACCCTTTATCCCTCTCCCAGTACTTCTGTTGTTTTGTTTTATTACCTATAAGTAGCTTTGGCAACATAGAATTGTCATACCAATAAAGTTATCTGAATCTGTCTGTTCCTTTTTGGTCTATGTGTCTGTCTGCTGCACTTGCCTTCCCCATTGGCAATTTGGCAGCTGTTAGGCTAAGTTGCAACTTCCTCGTCCCCTGCAGGCTATTGGACAGACAGCTCCAGCCAATAGTCTGGAGGGGAAGGCGGGAGCAGTAGCTAGGATACAAAAGTATTTCTTTCCTGTGTTTTTCTGTAGCTCTACAGTATGGAGCTTACTGCCCCAGATCTACAGACTGATAGGGAAAATATTGGGTGTGCTCAGGCACCCACAGCACCCATGGAGCTGATGCCTATGGTCCAAAGAAGGGCAGTGACAAATGGGAAGATATGAAAAAAGTACTGCCAGAAGGGGCAATGAGTAAGTCTAAATTGTGACCTGCTTAATGTGTAGGGATCTGAAGGAATTAAGAAAGGTTAAGATCACTTAGGAAGGAAAGAGATGTAGTCGAACGCGATGTAGATAGATTATCAACATAGGTATTTAAAATCGCCTACCAACAGATTAGGATATCGTACCGAAATATCAACTAAAGTTTGTAAAAGGGTATCCCAGTCGTTTTGTGTCGCAGATGGAGGAAAATAATAACAAATGGCTAATGAGTACAGGGCTGAAGTACACAAAGTTAATAACTCAGATTAAGGAAACTCCAAGGATGAGAGGTCAGTTACCTTGAAAGAAATAGGTAAGCAGCTACATCTCCTCATTTCTGTGACATACGACTGTAGCAAAAGACTGTAAAGTTGGAAGGTAGGCTTTGCTGCTTGATGATTTGGCATCCCATAGATGCCCTCATAGGCTTTTTGCTTCTGATGTACCTGAAAAAGTTGTTACTGTGAGTTTTTGCCTCTGTCACAAGTTTCTCTTCATATTCTGTTTTAGCGATCTCTACCATCCTTTGCATCTACCTTGCCAATGCTTATGTTGCTTCTTCATTGAGATCCTTTTTCCATTCTTTGAAAGATACTCTTTTGGCTCTAATAGCCTCTTTCACTTCACCTTTTAACCATGCTGGCTGTTGTTTGCTCTTCTTTCCACCTTTGTTAATACATAGAATACGTGTGGTCTGGGCTTCCAAGATGGCATTTGTAAACTATGTCCATGCTTGATTTAAAGTCCTAACTTTTGCAGCCAATCCATTTAGCTTCTTTTTAACCATTTTCCTCATTTTATCATAGTCGCCCTTTCTAAAATTAAATGCTGGCACTGTAGATTTTCTTAGTGACTTCACTCCAGATATTAGCTCAAATTTCATCATGTTATGATCAGTATTTCCCAGTGAAGCCAACACCATTACCTCTCGTATTATGCCCTGCATTCCACTAAGGACTAGATCTAAAATAGCTCCCCCTCTGGTCAGTTCCTGAACCAGTTACTCCAAGAAGCAGTCATTTATTACAACTAGGAATTTTACCTCCCTAGCGTTCCCTGAAGTAACATTTATCCAGTCAATAACAGGGTAATTGAAATCACCCATTATTATACTGTTGCCCAGTTTGCCGGCTTTCCTAATTTCTATAAACATTTTTTCATCTATCTGTTCGTTCTGTCCTGGTGGACGGTAGTACAGCCCTACCAGTATACTTCTTCCTTTCACACAAAGAATTTCTATCCATGAAGATTCCATGCTGCTGTTTCATGTAGAGTGTTTATTTTGTTTAACTCAATTCCCTTTTTAACATATAGCACAACCTCCCCTCCAATTTGATCCACTCTATCATTGCGATATAATCGGTACCCTGAAAACAAAGTGTCCCATTGATTGTCCTTCTTCTACCAGGTTTCTGCGATGCCTATTATATTTACCTCTTCATTTAGTGCTATATACTCTAAGTCTCCCATCTTATTTCTTAGGCTTCTAGAATTTGTAAAGAGACACTTCAAATTGTGGTTTTTTTTTGCTTAGAAGTTGACAGGAATAATTTCCATCCTTTGCTCTTCCCTTAAACACTCCTGGCTTTCACCGTTGTTGAGACCTCTCTATTGGGATTCCCTGAATGTCCTGTTTCAATAGTATCCATCAAGGTTACTCTACACCAGACCATGCACTCCTGGGTGACTGTTGGCTTTCCCGCCCATTTTAGTTTAAAAGCTGCTCTATCTCCTTTTAAAATTTTAGTGCCAGCAGTCTAGTTCCGTAGACTTGAAATGTGTGTCTAGATGGCCTCCACAGATAGGCAACCTGCTATAATCATATTCTCCACAGATGCAGAAATCCAAGGGACCAGTTCCTGAGGGAAAGTGAGACACTGATGTACACCAACCAGCATGGATAATTCAGGGTTATTACATCTCAAGGAAGCAAAACAATGGGATAAGATGGGTGCAGAGCCAGAGGATTGCTAGAATGCACAGGGAGAGTCATAATCTACCAAAAAAAGGAGCTAATAATGCTTCTCTACAAACTATTGGTGATTCCTCTCTACAAATTACTGGTGAGACAGTCCAAAGAAAGGCTATCCAACTGGGTTGGGACTATACCAAAATTCCTATGAAATGAGACGTTAGGAAGAGACAGAGAGGGATGATATGATGCAGACTTTCAAATGTTTTATAGGTGTAAATATTCATAAGAAGCAAACATGTTTCAGTGGAAAGGAAGTTCTACAACGAGTGGTCACAGAAATGAAGCTCAAAGTGGGCTAGACCCAGGAATAACATCCAAATGTATCTCTTCATATAAAGGATAGTGTTATCATGGATCAGTTTCCTAGGGGAAATGATGGCTAAAACAGTAATATAATTAAAGAAAGCCTGGGATAAGCAGAGGATCATTAGTTGTGAAAAAAGCAGAACAGATACAGAGATTAACTAGGAAGTCAATTGGGTAAAGACCAAATGGACTTTACAGTCTTCATTTGCTCTTAGGGTCTATCTTTTGATGACTCATGGGTAAAGCTATGATAGAATTAAATCCATTTATTCATCCATCAGCAGTAAAGATAATCAGCCTGTTTGAGTCCGACAGGGATGTTGCTTGCGCCTCTCCATCTATAATATCTTCATCAGTGACCTTCTTACGCTATTAGAGAGATCCTCAGCCCCAGGACTGAAACTAAAGAACCAGGAGATCAGATTGCAGCTGTGTGCAGACCACCAGGCCGTTTTGAGGGTAATATATAAGCTATTATTCCAGGATAAAGAGTACTTTACGTGCAGAAATAATTGTTTATAAGATGCCCAGGTTATATACATATAAAACTATGCACCGATAGCTTCAGAGCATACATGTAGCTGAAATGAGTGGAGGCGTTCACTTGAGTGGAGTTAGAGCAACTCTGAGACATATGTGTGTATGTTAGAAAATATGTGCACAAGCACTTTAAAATCGGCCAGGCCATCTGCACAAGCCTCAGAGCGGATGTAAATGTGTGCAGACACTTCCCAACTGTTGAGATTACAAGGGCAGATGTATGCAGTCATTCTTTTTATAAAACAGGAATACACCTTTGTGTATTTGTGCTGCATGAAGTAGGCCTCTGATATAAAATTACCCTCCCCATCCCTTTTCCAGAAGGTTGGCAGAAGAGCCTGTACCTGCTAGATCTTTACTGTGAGTGAGTAGTAGAACCCTACAAGTCAATCTAGAAAAGCCAAAACCCAAAATCCTGGCAAATTTCAGCCCCTCTGTAAAGCTACTATTGAAAGTATTTGGGAACATCATTTAACCAATTTTCCTAGATGGGAGTGAAATCTGGAGTCCACCATTAACCTAAAACTACAGAATGGAACAAAACCCCAGTAGAAACCATGAGCCTCCAGTTTTGCAAACAGAGTCCACAAGTACTTTTAACCCGCAGACTCTGCACTGATTTCCAAACCAGAAGTGTGTGTCGATTTTCATTCTGCACTTGCTACAGCTGAATGTTTGCACCTGTAAACCATAGAAAGTGACACAGGTAGAGATGGAAGTCACTCCTTGTGTGCTATTCCCCTCGGCTCAAGTAATGCTTATAGCATAGTCCTAGCATATACATACTGTACATTAAAGAAAGCACTAGGAAAGCATAATGGGGTAGTCTTATGGCAGGGTACTTATCTGAGTGGTTCAATAAGGTACCCTAAAGACAATACAGACACCAATGTGCTCTCTAAAAAATAGGATTTTCAAAAGGTGTTTGACAAAGTACCTAGCCACAATTGCCCTCCCCTTGTCCCTTCCTCCCTTCTCACCCATTACTTCCCTCACCCGTAACTGTCTTGTCTGTCTGTATTATTTAGATTGTAAGCTCTTTTGAGCAGGGACTGTCTCTTTGTATCAGGTGTTCAGCGCTGCGTGTGTCTGGTAGCGCTATACAAATGCTAATAATAATAATAAACTGGAAAGTCATGGGATAGGAGGTAGTGTCCTATTGTGGATTAAAAACTGGCTAAAAGATAGAAAACAGAGTAGGGTTAAATGGTCAGTATTCTCAATGGAGAAGGGTAGATAGTGGGGTTCCCCAGGGATCTGTGCTGGGACCGCTGTTTTTAATATATAAATGATCTAGAGATTGGAGTAGCTAGTGAGGAAATTAAATTTGCTGATGACACTGTACACCACCTTGAGTGAATTCCTTCAAAAAGCCGGTAAATAAATCCTAATAAATAAATAAAGTTGTTAAATCAGAGGAGGATTGTGAAAAATTATAAGAGGACCTTATGAGACTGGGAGACTGGGCATCTAAATGGTGGATGACGTTTAATGTGAGCAAGAGCAAAGTGATGCATGTTAGAAAGAGGAACCCGAATTATAGCTACGTAATGCAAGGCTCCACATTAGGAGTCACCAACCAGGAAAGGGATCTAGGCGTCATCGTTGATGATACGTTGAAATCCTCTGCACAGTGTGCGGCAGCGGCTAAGAAAGCAAATAGAATGCTGGGTATTATTAGAAAAGAATGGAAAACAGAAATGAGGATGTTATAAAGCCTTTGTATCGCTCCATGGTGCAACCGCACCTCGAATATTGTGTTCAATTCTGGTCTCCGCATCTCAAAAAAGATTAGTGGAATTAGAAAAGGTACAGAGAAGGGCGATGAAAATGATAAAGGGGATGGGAAGATTTCCCTATGAGGAAAGGCTGAAGCGGCTAGAGCTCTTCAGCTTGGAGAAAAGACGGCTGAGGGGAGATATGATAGAGGTCTATAAAATAATGAGTGGAGTGGAACAGGTAGACATGAATTGCTTGTTTACTTTTTCAAAAAATACTAGGACTAGGGGGCATGCGATGAATCTGCAAAGTAGTAAATTTAAAACAAATCGGAGAAAATGTTTCTTCACTTGACGTGTAAATAAACTCTGGAATTCGTTGCCAGAGAATGTTGTAAAGGTGGTTAGCTTAGCGGGGTTTAAAAAAGTTAAAAAACTTATACATTTTATGCTGCTTATCCTAGAAATAAGCAGTGGATTTTCCCCAAGTCCATCTTAATAATGGCTTATAGACTTTTCTTTTAGGAAGCTATCCAAACCTTTTTTAAACCATGCTAAGCTAATGTAGAGTGTCATCAAAGTGATGATCTGTTCAGTGAGAAGAATTATGGAGTTGCAGGCTTTGTCTACCTGAGATCCTTTCTTGGAATTTATGGAGGCAGGAGTTTCTCTCTGGATGATCCCTTCTTTTTCCTAAACTGGTGTCAGACTTTCTTATCAATTAGATGATTTCTTTGCCGTCCTTTTGGAAGGAGGCTCATAGAGATGACAGAGAGAAGTTTTGGCTTCTTGTTCAGGTTCAGGTATTTGATATATCACCTATGTACTAAAAGGCTAAGTAAAGTAATTCAATAATAAAACAATCTAAAAGGGAAGGAGTCAATTAAAAACAAAAAAGACAATAAAAGACAAGACACTGTTACAAGAGACTAATAAGAAGAGCAAAATTACAAAATATAATAGAAGGAACTCATGGGAAGGTAAAACAAAAGGAAAACAAGTGAAAACACAAATATTAGTACAGTAGAAGAGAATGGTCAATGTTGCAAAGCAGATTGGAATACGGAAGAGAATAAAAAGCTTTAAGTGAGGTTTTATGTTTAAATCTTTTTATTAACATAAAGGCAACATAACTTATACATGACATTACCCAATCACAAGCACAAGTGTTCATCATGTCGTAAGTGCCAACAAACAATTTTTATTTTCTCCCACCCCCCAACCTCCTCGCCCCAAGAGATTCTATGGTCACAGCACGTTGTAATGTCATAATACATGCAGGGCACTGTAACTATAGCGTCAAGTGATGTCGTCCGCTAAGTATTTTGCAAAGCGTTCTTGATTACGCGTATATTGCCTAATGTCTGTGGTACATGCCAGCCCATGTCTTGTGCTGTTGCGGGCCCTGGTTCTTGTAGCCCTATACCGAAAGATAGCACCTCTGGCATACTTGTTCAAGTCTCTAGTTGTTAGAAAAACAATACAAACAAACCAACTTCAGAACCTTCCCTCTTCCTTAACCCCCCCCCCCCCATAAACCCCTCCACCCTCCCCTCAGCACAAGACACCGATCTGTGGTCTATCATTGTTTTTGTTTGTGGTACTGTTAATTGAGGATTCTACTGCGAGCTGTGGGTTGTAGAGTGTCCCAGAAGTTCGCCCACGTTTTTTGGAGCGTCTGGCCCTCTGTTGAGGCCAGGTCATGGATTCCACGCCTCTCCAACTTCAGCAGTTCTATCATTTGTATCCTCCAGGTTCCCACTAGTGGGGCTCTGTTTTCTCTCCAATGTAGCAGAATAACTCGTTTCCCCATCAATATGGCCCTCTGTAAAAATGAACAAAAGCCTGGAAGGGTGGGTTTGACGTGTTTGAATTCTCCAAATAAAAGCAAAGGTTGTCTCTGGATAGTGCGTCCCCAATATTTCTTTATCTCGATGAGAATGTGAGTCCACAGTTGAGACGTATAGCGACAGGACCAGAACATGTGACCAAGTGAGGCGTGAGCTGCCCCACACCACGGACATGCATCTGATTGTCCAAAACCTGCCTTAAAAGCTCGTACCGGTGAAACATAGAGCCTTAGGGCAAATTTATATTGCATCTCCCAGAAGCGAGTGAAAATTGTAGTTCGGCGTATGGAGTTCATAAATCTGCACAGTATCTCTTCGGTGATCTCGGATTGTAAGTCTGTGGCCCAATTACGCGCCCTCGCATGAAAGTCTATGACCTCTGTTGAATCTTGCAGGTATCTATAGTGGTATTTTAGGGGCACTGGGTTCTGTGCTCCTAGTGTCAATGCGGTATTTAGTGTATCTTGAACATCCTCGCTCAAGTTGCTGCATCCCAGGGCTGTAATATAATGATGAATTTGTAGATAGGCAAACCGGTCACACTCTGTCAGCTTAAAGTCCAATTGCAATTCTGTAAATGGCCGTGTTTTGCCTTCATCAGACACCAACTGGTAGATATATTGTACTCCATTTCTCCGCCAATGAGCAAAAGCCGATGAGGAAGTCCCTTCTGGAAAGTCTGGATTGCGGGACAGCGGCAGGAAAGGAGTCGCTCTCCAGTCAAAGTAGTGCCTCTTACAAAGCCACTTCCAAGCTGCTCTGGCTGCTGCCATTAATGGATGTGTTCCCAGTCCCTCCTCCAGCCTCTGTCCCGGTGCATGTAACCCCCATCCCAGGTGTGCAGTGGGAGCGAGGCCCATCTCTAAGGGGGTCAATGAGAAATCTTGTTTTCCGGTTAGCCAATCTCGTATATGCCTCATGGAGCACGCTATCATTAGATATCGTATGTTGAGAAGGCCCATCCCCCGATGTGATTTTGGTTTCTGTATTGTATTGGAAGTCTGGGCCTTTTCCCGCCCCACAGAAACTGCTGCATAAGATGATTGAGTGCCTGCTCCTCCCTCCACCTCAGGTACAAGGGCAGCATCTGAAACGTGTAAAGCCATTTAGGAGCAATCATCATATTAAAAAGACCTACCCGACCCGAGAGAGAGAGAGAGAGAGGGCACAAGCCCCACAACTGCAGCAATTTCCTGGTTGTGGCCAAAAGCGGGAGAACGTTGGACTCATACAACGTTCTCATGTCAACCGGTATAGTGACTCCCAAGTACCTTATCTGCTGTTTTGCCCACCATAGGGGGAATAGAGCCCTCCATGCCTGTCTCACCGTATCACTAAGTGAGGATTTAAATTTGATACGAGATGTCTCAAGACATAAATAAAGGGGTCATTAGGTCCAGTGCAGTGAAACTAAAATATGAATTTTGAGTAGTATCAAAATGAACATGTGAAAGGATGGGATGGATAATACATTTTTCTGGGAGGAGTAAAGTGTTCTAGAGGTGGTACACAGGTATGGCATGAGATGATTTTCCAAAAGTACTAGGGAACTAGAGGACTGAATCTGGTGAGTTATTACCAGAACTTTGTAAGATATTATGTAGGTAATAGGGACCTAATATTCTTTTATAAAAGGAAGGGGGGGGGGGGGGTTAACATAGTCAAATTTCTTGCGTCCATAAAGAAGTTTAATAGTAGTGTTTTGTACTAGCTGAAACTTGTCTAGCTGAGAGTTTGGAAGTTCGATGAGATGAGAGTTGCTAAAAGTAAAGTTTGAAGAGACAGACATTCCAACCTTGACTAAAGAGAATGGATCTGCCTAAGTGTGAAGAAGCAAGAGGAGACTACCTGAGAGATATTATGATATGAGAGACTCCTGTCCAGGGTTACAAGGAATGACAAGGGAAGATCATGACTTTAGTCTTCGTGATGTTCAATATCAATTCATTCTGCAAGAACCAATGTGCAATAATGTGAAGTTCAGAAGAAAGAAATGCACTTGGCTTCTGCATCACCTGGACGTGTGCACAGCCTTGATGGTATACTTGAAAATTATGAATGAGTTTCATAAATTGAACAGATAGTTTCTCTTTTTTGGGGGGAGGGGACATTCAAGTTAACAACAGTGAGGTATCTCAATGCGGCAGTGGCCTTGGCTTATATTAAAAAACAAAAAACTAGTTCCAGAGGGCCCCAAGGCTCACAACACTAGGTGGGTGGTGGTATCCTGAGCAAAGATGCATATAATTTAATATGAAGAAATTTGTAGAGCTGCTATTGGGTCTCCTTGCATTTAATCATGAAACATTACCAGTTGGAGATCCAAGCCAGATAAGATGCTTCCTTTGATCAGGGCATAAGTACATAAGAATAGCCATACTGGGTCAGAGCAATGGACCATCTAGCCCAGTATCCTGTTTTCAATAGTGGCCAATCCAGATAACAAATACCTGGCAAATACCCAAATAATAGCAACATTCCATGCTACCAATCCCAGGGAACGCAGTGACTTCTCTATGTCTATCTCAATAACGGTTTATGGACTTTTTCTCCAGGAACTTGTCCAGCAACGACTTCCAAAGCTTAACTATTTGCTGAGTAAAATAAATATTTCCTCCTGTTTGTCAGTGCATCTGCTTCTCCCCAGCCTCCAAGGGGGGGGGGGGGGGGGGTGGCGCCGTGGTCTGTCCCTCACCTGCTCCAGTGTGCCGGGACCGGTTCCCGATAGGAGCAGGAGAGAGACCCAGAGGCCCGGTGCCGGGCCCCCCTTGGAGGCCGGGCCCAGGGAATCTTGCCCCCCCTGCCCGCCCTCCTGGCAGCCCTGCATGTCAGATAGGCTCATTTTCCTACAAAACTCTGACCCTTACCTAACCCTCCTGGTGCTTCTTTATCCCATGTCAGTGGATTTGGGGCCTTCATTCCAATGCTGGTACTTCTTTATTGCTCTCCCAAGGGTATGAGGACTCCATGCCAATGTTGGTGCTGCTTTACCCCTCTCCGTGCTTTTGGGGTTTTCTCTCAGTGTTGATGCTGCTTTGCCCCTCTCCTACTGCTTCTTTGTCTTCCTTTCAGTGTTGGTGCTGCTTTGCTCCCCTCTCCTTTTCTTGGGGTCTTCATTTCACAGTTTGTGATGTTTTTCCCTTTATCTGGTAGGTTGCAGTCTTCCATGCCTCACTGCTATTAGCGTCCTTTGCTCTTCTTTTGGTGCTGTGCAGTCTTCATGCCACTCTTGACAAAGAACCTACACGCTAGCAGAATCCCTTACCTCAGTTACTTGTACAGAAAATGGCAGACCCTCATCAAATAGGAGTGGCCTAGTGGTTAGGGTGGTGGACTTTGGTCCTGAGGAACTGAGTTCAATTCCCACTTCAGGCACAGGCAGCTCCTCGTGACTCTGGGCAAGTCACTTAACCCTCCATTGCCCCATGTAAGGCACATTTAGGGTTACCATATGGCTCCAGAAAAAGGAGGATGGATTGAGCCAGCCGGGTTTTACTTCCATTGCTTTCAATGGAAAGCAATGGAAGTAAAATCTGGCTGGCTGAATCCGTCCTCCTTTTTCTGGAGCCATATGGTAACCCTAGGCGCATTGAGCCTGCCATGAGTGGGAAAGTGCGGGGTACAAATGTAACTAAAATAAATTAAGGGGGAAGTTGTCAATGTGGGCTTCTGTTAAGACAGGTTATTTTGCTGTTAACCTCAGTTATTAGTAACTACGTCTTATAGCATAAAATGAGACCCTGTGCTAAATTAGCTGTGGTAAAGCCTGTGGTAAATAACCTACCTTAATGGAAGCCATGTTGATAACTTTCCCCCTAAATGGCCACTAGAAATAGAAATTTACAGACAAAGCTAAACTGGAAACTAGGGACATGCACATTAAAAGTATTTTCATGTGGTGGTGGGGGGTGGGGGGAATAAGGAGGGTGAGGGGCTTGAGCGTGGATTTGGATGGCCACAAGCCTAGAGGTCATGTTTTTCGGTGGGGCTGATATGGCTTATCCTGGCTGCTTCTAATTTTTAAATTGAGAACAATTTTGTTCTTTGTTTCACTTTGTTTTCAGAATGAAAGGCAATTAAATTAAGACTTGTTGTGGACATTTCCTATTTCATTTCAAATGAAAGCACCTCCCACCTGGAACCCCAGGAAGCCAGACTGCACACTGGAGAAAGAGAAATAGAAATTCATTTCTTTTTGTACTGGGCACAAAACAAAGATATCAGAAATGTACATTTCCCAAAGCTGGCAGAGAAAATCAAAGACTTCCCTCAAAGGAATGAGCAGGAAAAACTCCATAATCCCGAGAAAGAGGAGAAACAGCAAAATATGTAGTGTCCTGCCACCAGGCCAGAAATATAACCTTACCAGACTGAATACTGAGCAGCACTAGAACCTGCAAATTATCTTTCTCATCTGCCTTGTGTAGTTTCTTCCTTCTACCACTTTACGTATTACATTGGCAACACGTGTACAAATTATCCTCCCAATATAGTGTCTTTCTTCTAGAGAGGAACAGAAAAAGGTTAGGATAAAAATACAGACAAAGAGGAGACAGAAGAAGAGAGGGGGAGGGAGAGAGAGACATACTGTACACTGTATAATTTCTAAAAAGAGAAGATGAGGTAATGTAATTATTTCCTGCATTGCTCGATGCAGGTATGAGTATTTTTCAATCTCAACAAAAGAAAGTGCATTATGCTTCGATTATAAAATGTTGTCAAATGGATGCTTATAAGTACATAAGTATTGCCACACTTGGACAGACCAAAGGTCCATCAAGCCCAGCATCCTGCTTCCAACAGTGGCCAATCCAGGTCATACTTAGAATTATCAGGTTGGACACAATGGGGTTGATACTCAGAAAGCTCCTTCCCAGTTAAACTACACTGAGCTGGCCATTCCCAGGTATTCAGCGTCACTTATCCAGGTAGTGTCGCTGAATATCCCCTCTGACCACCGAAGCAGTAACTGGCTAAATTAGGAGCGGTCCTGAGGCGGAGTGTGGGCGGAGTCAGCACGTAACTGGTTACCAGTGATATTCAGTCTACTAACCAGTTAAGTGAGTCCTAAGTTTATCCTCCAAGCTAACTGCACACTGGTCTGAATATCGACCAGCAGTATGCAGTTAGCTTCTAGGTTGCTGCACTAACACGGATATTCAGTGCCGGAGGCTGGACATACCCTGGCATTGAATATTTGGGGTTAGCTCAGCCTAAATCTGTGAGTGGCTCACAAGCCGCCTGCCACCGCGGGCTGAATATTGACCATATTGTGCTTCTGTAAATACTGTAAATCTATTAATAATCAAATCATTTTATCATTTAACTTTTTATTGAGCCAAATAGTGGAAACTATTATAAAGAATAAAATTACTGAACACGTAGACAAACATGGTTTAACAGAATAAAGTCAGCATGGATTCATCCAAGGAAAGTCTTCACCAGCGTGAATAAACATGTGGACAAAGGTGACCTGGTTAATGCAGTGTATCTAGATTTTCAGAAAGCTTTTGACAAAGTTCCTCATGAGACACTCCCGAGAAAATTAAAAATCATAGGATAGGAGGCAATGTTCTGTTAATGGATAGAAAACAGGATAGAGTTAAATGGCCATTTTTCTCAATGGAGGAGGGTGAATAGTGGAGTGCCACAGGGATCTATACTGGGAATGGTGCAATTTAACATATTTATAAATGATCTGTAAATCAGAACGACAAAGTGAGGTGATTAAATTTGTAGATGACACAAAACACGTGGACTATGAAAAATTGCAGGAAGACCTTAGGAAATTGGAAAACTGGGCATCCCAAGGCAGATGAAATTTAATATGGACAAATGCAAAGTGGGGAAATGCACATTGGGAAGAATAATCTAAATCATAGGTGCTTGATGCTAGGGTCCACCTAAGGGTCAGCAAAGTGGGGAAATGCACATTGGGAAGAATAATCTAAATCATAGGTGCTTGATGCTAGGGTCCACCTAAGGGTCAGCACACAAGAAAAAGATCTAAGTGTCATTGTAAACAATATGTTGAAATCTTGTGTCAAGTGTGCAGTGACGGCAGCCAAAAAGCAAACAGATGCTAGTAATTATTAGTAAAGAAATGGAAAATATGATGAAGAACACTATAATGCCTCTGTATCGCTCCATGGTGTAACCTTACATTGAGTATTGCTTCCAATTCTGGTTGCTGTATCTCAAAAAATATATCGAGGAATTAGAAAGGTGCAAAGAAGAGCGACCAAAATAAAGGGGATGGAACTCCTCTCATATGAGGAAAGGCTAGAGAGGTTAAGGCTCTTTAACTTGGAAAAAGACAGCTGAGGGGGGGGGGGGGGGGGATATAATAGAGGTCTACAAAATCCCAAGTGGTGTAGAACAGGTAAAAGTGAGTTGATTTTTGACTCTCAAAAAGTACAAAAACTAGGAGACACTCAATGAAGTTACATGGTAATACTTTTAAAATGAATAGGAAGAAATATTTTTTATCACTCAATGAACAGTTAAGCTCTGGAACTCATTGCCGGATGATGTGGTTACAGTGATTAGCATATCCTGATTTAAAAAAAGTTTGGACAAGTTTCTGGAGGAAAAGTCCATAGTCTGCTATTCAGATAGACATGGGGGAAGCCACTGCTTGCCCTGGGGATCAGTAGCATGGAATCTTGTTACTATTTGGGTTTCTGCCAGGTACTTGTGACCTGGATTGGCCACTGTTGGAAAAGTATACTGGGCTAGATGGACCTTTGGTCTGATCTAGTATGGCTATTCTTGTGTTCTAACACTTATACAATCCAGAGTTACCAAAAATAGAACTCAGATTTTATATTAACATAAACAATAATTGACCCCCCCCCCTTCAACTATATCCCATCCAACTCTTCCCCCACCAATACCCTCCCATCCCTTTCCAATCTAAAGGAGTACCAGGGTGGACTTGTCCACTCCAACACATAGTCAAAATGCAACCAATCAGTATTCCCAAATCCCCCCTTACACCCCTACACTGCTCCCCCCAGAATAATCAAATCATTTAAAAAGTGAAAATCTCTCTCTCTTTCCGTGTCACTGTACCCAATCATTCTGAACCCTTTTCTTCACCCCACCTCCCATAAGTGCCTCTTCATCTGGCTTTATGATTTCCTCTGTATTCTCAGTAGGTATTTTTCTGTTCCTGGAGGACTCACAATAATAATAAAAAAAGAATTAAGGTGGTTTACAATTCATTGTACTAACCACTAGACTACTCCTCTGCTCTGCATGGATGTCTGTGTGGCCATTTTCTAATTATGCTGCCATATAGACATCCACATCCCTTGTGTTCCCCCATTCATAATTTGGACATTCCAGTTTGTAAAATGGCTGTTCATGCTGGACGTTCATCTCATGTATTTTTGAACAGGAAATCTTGACGTATTTCCTGTTCAAAAATGCATGTAAGATGGACATCCATTTGGGACGTTATGTCAAATGGACTTCCCTATTCAGATTTGGACGTCCTTTCGAAAATTCCCCTCTACGTGTATCAGTATGGATATCAGTATCAGGAATAAGATAAAAAAATCAGCACAGACAGATCTGGGTGGAGTTATTTTTGATCTTTTCTAACTGTCTGAATTTTCTGACAAATTATTATTGTTTCTGCTAGCAGTGCTTCTCCTGTGGGTGTGCTTTTGCTATTGCAGTGGTTTGAGGGAATGGAAAGATTTATTTCCATGTATTATTTAACTATCTGAGACTGTGGTACAAGCTCTCCTCTTCCCCCTCACTCTGCGTTGCTGGAGAAACGCTGTGTCTGCAGCTTCTCCAGGGAGAACTGGAAGCTAAGTTGTCTTAAAGAGACACTGCGCTCTCGAGAGCCTTTAGCAGAGAAAATGTCAAATATCAAATATCCTATAGAATGAAATGAATTTCTTCAGTAAGTAATTCATGAGTATGGATACGAGACAGGAAGAGCATCTTTTCAGGGGCTGTTTAGCTTATTGTTTAATAATGAAAAAGCTGCAAGTTTTACTGTTTCCAACCTAAATGAATGTTGGAAAGAAATGATACATAATGGACTGAAAAAAATGTTTTTCTTTCTCCAGCAGCAAAACAACTGTCCAAAAATGGAATGAGACCATATTTGGCATAGGGAAAATCAGAGATTAGACACATCTAGTTTGAAAGTGTGCCATGTCAGACTGGTGGTTCCAGAGAAATAAAAGTGCCCCCCAGATTGGCCCAAAGCATTTCTTAAGGGAAAAGTTGTTTCATCTGCTGCTGCAGCACAGAATCATTGATATACTGAAACATTTCAATTAGAGAACTGCTCATTTCAAACTGTGCCTCCTCTCTCCTCTTCCATTCAGAAGCAATACTGAGACACACTCTCAAATACACACATACCCTTCTATATAGAGGCACACATGGAGACATACACAGACACCGAGCAGTCAACTTTTCAAAATTATTGGGGGTGCTAAGCCTGGTGGAAATAACCCTTCCTTGGACACATACAAGGAATTTTCTCAATATTGGGGGTGCTTAAGCACCCACAGCACCCACAGAGTTGGCTCCTATGCACCAAGGCACATACATGCGCACACATAGAGATACACCAACACGTATGCATGCATGCATGCACGCACACAAACACACACATGTCTACCCTTATATAGAGGCACACATAGAGATACACACACACACCCTATACAGAGGCACACATAAACACATACACATGCACACACACACATGGACTGGAAATTATTCCATGAGACATGTCCCACATATTTTTCCACCAGAAGTTGGCTCTGTCTTAGTAATTGAGATGCGTATTTTATTTTCTTAATTGTATATTCTGTGAAACCTAGTGACTGAACTATATAGTTTTCGCAATGAAGGGGGACACCCAGTGACTGAAACAGCAAGTTTTTGTTATGCAATTGGACCTTTCAGTGGCTTTCGACTTGGCGACTCATGATATCTTGTTATTTCAATCAAGCGTAGCATGTGCCACTGGAGCTATTCTAATATGGTTCAAGGGATTTCTGAAGAGTAGGATGATTCAAGTTCAATAGCATAACCAACTATGACCAGGGAGTCCCCCAGGGGTCACCTTTCACCCTGAGCCTATTTAATGTATATTTGAGATATGATAGATGTCTATAAAATACTGAGTGGAGTGGAATGGGTAGATATGAATCGCTTGTTTACTCTTTCCAAAAATACTGGGACTAGGGGCATGCAATTAAGCTACTAAGTAGTAAATTTAGAACATACCACAAAAATATTTCTTCACTCAACACATAGTTAAACTCTGGAATTTGTAGCCAGAGAATGTGGTAAAAGCAGTTAGCTTAGCAGGGTTTAAAAAAGTTTTGGATAAATTCCTAAAAGAAAAGTCCATAAGCCATTATTAAGATGGACTTATGAAAATCTACTGCTTGTTTTTGGGATGAGCAGCATAAAATCTGTTTTACTGTTCTGGTATTTTGTGATCTGTACTGGCCACTGTTGGAGACAAGATACTAGCACAAAAGCAGCACCATACTGGAACATATTGAAGATCATAAGCCCAGTATCCTGTTTCAACAGGTGGCCATCCATGTCATAAGTACCTGGCAATATACCAAAACAGTAAAACAGATTTTATGCTGCTTATCCTAGAAATAAGCAGTGGATTTTCCCACACCCATCTTAATAATGGCTTATGGACTTTTTCTTTTAGGAAATTATCCAGACCTTTTAAACTGTGCTAAGCTAACTGCTTTTACCTCATTTTCTGACAATGAATTCCAAAGTTTAATTACATTTGAGTGAAGAAATATTTTCTCTGATTTGTTCTAAATTTACTACTTAGCTTCACTGTATGCCCCCTAGTCCCAGTATTTTTTGCAAAGAGTAAACAAACAATTCACGTCTACTATTTCCACTCTACTCAGTATTTTATAAACTTCTATCATCTCTCCCCTCGGCTATCTCTTCTCCAATCTGACGATCCCTATTCGCTTTAGCCTTTCCTCATAGGGAAGTTGTTCCATCTCTTTTATCATTTTCATTGCCCTTCTCTGTACCTTTTCTAATTCTGAGATGCGGTGACCAGAATTGCACACAATATTCAAGGTGCAGTTGCACCATGAAGCGATATAAAGGCATTCTAATGGTCTCAGTTTTGTTCTCCATTCTTTTCCTAATAATTCCTAATGTTCCACTTACTTTCTTAGTCACTGCTGCACACTGAGCAGAGGGTTTCAATGTATCATCAATGACAACACCTAAATCCTTTTACTGGGCGGTGACTCCTAATGTGGAACCCTGCATCATGTAGCTATAGTTTGAGTTCCTCTTCCCTATATGCATCACTTTGCAGTCACATTAAGGACAAAATTCTATAATCTGTGCCGAAAAATCAGCACTGAAAAAATAATGCACTAAGAACTATTCTATAAACAGATCTGAAAGTTAGTCACCGATTATAAAGGAGAAATTAGGTCTTATCTGATCATTTTCTTTTCTTTAATCCTTCCCACTATTCTAGAACCTTGTGGGATAGTTGTGTCCATCAACTAGCAGGGGAAGATAGAGAACTGAAAACTGAGCTGAGAGACATATCTTTTTTGGCATCCAGTTCATCTGCTCAGTATTTAATAGATAAGCAGTAAGGAGAAACTCAGAATAAACACAACAACCTTCAACAACTCACTAACCTAACACTAACCAGACGAGCAAACATATGTGGACCTCTCATCTCTGGACAACTTGTGGAGAACAAGGGATATTGATCTATTATGGCTAAGTCTGAACATGTCTGTCCACTGTTTAGAGAAATGCACTGGCTCCCAGTGCAGGCCCAAATACATTTTAAGGTGATGTGTCTGACTTTTTAAAACCATAGAAGGCCATTGCCCCAATGGTTTGGTTCCTTTGACTAATTTGTTGGGTTTATTTATAGAAAGTCATAAGTGTATTATCTGCTTTTGGGATACCTCTCCATTAAGAATGTTAAATATAAATTGGTAGTAACAAATTCATGTATGTACTTATCAGTGAAACTCTGGAATGATTTACCTAATGAGATCTGCTCTATGTTATTTTTGTTTTTGAACATTGGTGAAATCACATTTATTTCCTACATTTTTGCAGCAGGTTTTCCTCTTCATTTTAGTGATGACTATATTATACTGTAATTCCTGGCTATTGTACCAGTAATTCTTTTTGTTGCTCCACTTTGAACCTTACTAAGGGATTAGGCAGGTAATAAATCCCTCAAGTTATAAGACAAGATATGCAGGAAGCACCATACAATGTGACAGTCATTATTTGACCCATTACTTTGTATCAACTAAACATTTCAGAAACCTTGGGTGGGCCTCTGGAATAGTGGAAAGGACTAATGGAAAGAAAATTATCAGGTAAGGGCCTAATTTCTCCTTCCATTACGTAGCTTCCCACTATTCCAAAACCTGTGGAATGTTTAAAAGCAATCCCTAGAGAGGGTGGGATCCTGGCGCTGCCACCCTAAGGACTGAAGCCTAAAAACTGTCTTCTGAGGACACTGCAACATCCATCCTGTAGTGCTTGGCAAATGTATGCAGCATCAACCACGTCTCTGCCTTGCAAATATCCATTGCAGATAGTAATGTGGTCTCCACCCAGGATGTCGCTGTATGCCTCGTAGAATAAGCCCTCAAGTCCTGAGGAGGCTGCTTCCCCGCAAGGAAATAAGCTGACATGATGGTCTCTTTCAGCCATCTAGCAGTTGTGGGCTTGGAAGCCATGCCTCTGTTTACCAAAAAGCACAAACAGTCTGTCTGATTGGTGAAACTCATTTGTGACTTCCAGATATCTAATGAGGACTCTATACACATTGAGAAGCTTCAAGGAAGAGTACTGAGCCTCTTTGTTCTTTCTGTAAAAGGACGGAATCTTCACAGATTGGCTGATACCACTTTCGGAAGAAAGGAAGGAACCGTGTGCAGGAAGACCCCCGCCTCTGAAAAGTGGAGAAAGGATCCCGAAAAAAGAAAGCCTGAAGCTCCAAAACCCTACATGCCAACACAACAACCACCAAGAACGCTGTCTTTAGCATAAGATCTTTCAAGGAGGTCTTCTGGAGTGACTCAAAAGGAAGCTTCTGAAGAACCTGAAGGACTAAATTAAGGTTCCATTCTGGACATGGCATACGAAAGAGATGCCGCAAGTAGCTCGCTCCCAGCAAAACTAGAATGATATACAGGGGAGCTGCAAGAGATGTCTTTTGTAGTTGGCCCCCTGAAATAGGCCAAAGCCACAACCTGAACTTTTAGAGAACCCAACGCCAATCCTTTCTGATGATCTGCCTGGAGAAACACTAGGATGTGCATGATCTAAGCAGAGAAAGGATAAAGACCACACTCAAAACACCAGACCTCGAACATCTCCACACCCTCGCATACACCATGGATGTAGAGCATTTGAGAGCCTGAAGCAAGGTAGCAATGAATCAGAATAACTTTTTTGTCTCACCGAGCCCTTTCATTGCCAAGCCGTAAGTCCAAAGGGGCATGGATCCTCCTTGAGCACTGGACCTTGCTTCAGTACATGTGGAAGAGGGAAAGGATCCCCATCCAGCAGTTGAATCAGGTCCATGTACCAAGGCCTCCATGGCCAATCCGGGGCTATGAGAATTATTCTTCCTTGGTGCAATGCAATCCTTTTCAACACATGGCCTACCCATGTCTGTTTTATATTTCCCACCTTGAGTAATTCCCTTATCCCTTATTTGTTCTGTTTGTCTTAATTAGATTGTAATTTCTGTCGAGAAGGGACTGTCTCTTACATGTTCAATGTACAATGCTGCATGCATCTGGTAATGCTATAGAAAAGATAAGTAGTAGTAGTAAGACATTAAGTAGATGTGTCTCTGGCCAGAGCTGCAGTAGGGCATTGATCTCCATTGAGCCCAGTTTTTTCCAATGGTTGACGAACTTGGGCACTTTGGTATTCCTTTTCATTGCCATCATCCAGAAGCGGAGAACCTCATTGGTCCACTATCAGCTAAAAACCCTGCCTGGATAGTTCCTATTCTCCTGAGTCCAAAGAGTGCCTGCTGAGAAAGTCCGCCTCCACATTCTGGAACCCAGCGATGTGAGCTACTGACAAACAGAGATGGTTTTTCTCTGCCCAACTCATGAGGGAAGCCACCTCCACCACCATTGGATGGCTGCGGGTCCCATCTTGTTGATATAAGCCACTACCATCACATTGTCAGAGAAAATTCGGACCAGGGCCCTCACCAGAAAGGGAGCGGTCGCATAAGGCATTCCACACTGATCTGAGCTCCAAGCAATTTATTGACCACTGAGACTCCTGTTCCATCCAGTTGCTCTGTGCAAGATGGAACTTGTAATGTTCTCCCCAACCCGACTTGCTGGTGTCTGTTGCCACCACCTTCCATTGTGTTATTGGAAAGGGAGCTCTGCCGGTCAAATTCCTGCATACTCCATCTGGCAACCAGCATCCAAGGAAAATGAAGGTCTTACTTCTGTGACACCGAGAACCAGTGGCTGAGAAGAAATTCCTCCTGTAATGGTCGCTTATGAGCCCTTGCCCATGACACCACTTCAATCGCCGCTGTCATTGACCCCAGAACCTGGACATAGTCCCAGACCGCAGGCCTGCCTTGACTGAGGAGAATGCGAATCTGTTGAAGCAGCTTCGGTCTCCTTTGTTCCATTAGGGAGATCCGCTCCGTTGCTGTGTCAAATAGAATGCCCAGATACTCAAGCGTCTGCGATGAAATTAGTCTGCTGTTCTTAAAATCACCCAACCCAACGACTGCAGAAGACAGACAGCTTTGTCCATCACCACCACACTCTTCTAATAGGATAATGCATGAGTGAACCAGTCATTGAGATACGGATGAACTCTGATTCCCTGGTGCTGAAGAAAGGCCGTCACCACAACCATAACTTTGGTAAATGTTCTTGGCACTGTGGCCAAACTGAAGGGCAAAGCCCTGACCTGGAAGTGATAGCCCAGCACTGCAAAAAGTAGAAACCTCTGATACGGTGGCCATATGGATATATGCAAGTACGCCCCCTTGAGATCGAGGGCGGTGAGAAATTCTCCCTCTTGAACTGAGGCTATGACTTCTCTTAGTGTCTCCATCCTGTCTTGCATCAAACTACACACTAGCCCTGCCAGAGAGCCCGAAGTCCCTGGAATATTCAGATTCTGCGCCAAATCAGAAGATATGCTACCACCAACCATTTCCTCCGCATCCCATGGGATTCCCAGCTTGCACGCACTGCAACGCCCCAACGCTGGCCAGCGGGTCCCACACTGGGAGCACCACTTATCTGCCTCCACTGGAGTTGCCATTCACTCCGATTGTCACAAGCATAGCACAAAGCGGTCCCAAGTGGTGAGTCATGATGCTTCCTCTGCACCAAGTAGAACTTGCAGCCTTCCAAGCAGCTGTGAGTCAAACTTTAGTCGGACTTATCACTGATGGCTGCTCCCCCCAAGCTCACAGTCTCCACAAGTCTTACTCCACATGAGAAAGGATCAGTACTGTCCCATGCTCTCCAGTAAACCTCTTTCCTTCTCTCTCTTTTTTTTTTTTAGGTTGACATGCTGGAAAAGGAGAGCGCTACAGGAAACTTAATAGAAATCAGCACTGAGCCGCTGGACTATCTCATTCTCTCCCCCCGCTCCCCTCTCTCTCTGTTTGTGTCCTCCTCCTCTTTGCATTGTCTCCCCTCACTTACCTCACTCTCACTATACCCACATTTCTCCTCCAGTCTTGCCCTAGCTACTGCACTGCTCTCTCTTTTCTAATGCCATCCCTATCACAACACCACCACATTATTCTCTTTCTCACACCCGCATACACCCCTGGCCTCTTCACAACTAGCATAGGGCCTTGTGTATTGAGTATCACTTAACTGTAGATATTCTCCCTCGCAAGGTTGTGGTGGGCACCCTGGCAACTGCAGGCAGTAAAGAGGGGTGCAGGAGGCAGTATTTGGGGGGTGGCTAGGTTCAAAGATGTGAGCTTGCACAAGGAGAGAAATTGGAAAGGTGGAGGAGAAAAGGGTTTGGAAAAAAAAGGGTGGAGGAGAAAGAGGAAGGAGGGTAGGCTGAGGGGGAATGGGAAGGAATGAGGTGATAAAGGATGAAGAATGGGAGTGGAAGAGAGGAGAGGGGATGATGACAGAAAAAGGTCAGAGAGACAGATTGGTGAGTGAGGGAGGAAGAGATTGGATGAGGGAGAGAAGAGGTAAGGGAAGATACCAGCGGAGAGAGCAGAGCAGAACTGAAGTGGGGTGGAGTATGAAGAGAGGAATGGTAGAGGGGTGAGAGGGAAACCATGAAAGTTTAGAGGAAAGGAAGCAACAAAATGATGGGGAGAACAAAGGCAGTAAAGAAGAAAATGGCTATTTCTGAGAAATGGAGAAAGAGCCATAGGGAGCAAGACAAATAAGAAAGAGAGAAAGAGAGAGAGAGAGAGAGAGAAAATTAATGCAAAATATAGAAACAGTGTAAAAAATGGAAAAGGGAAACAAAATTGATTTAGACACAACAGGTGGGAAATATATTTTATTTTGAAGGATTGATTCATTTATTTAGTTATACTACTTGATTGTCCACCTTTCTTGACCCTAGGCCCTACCACAATTTAATAAAAACAATGGGTAAGATCAGTTTTTGAAACATGGTAGATTTTCCATAAAATGTACTTTTTTTTCACCCAAATACAGTTTTAATTATATGCAAAAGTAAAGAAGAGTTGTCTAAGAATTACAGAACTGTGCCGCAGAATCTACCTGCAGCACCATGGGTAGGTGAGGATAGTGCAGACCTTGCTTGACTCTAACATCCACAAAACAGAACAGGAAGAACCCCTACGGTGACTCCAAAGGAAAATTGAAGAAAGTAGGGGATGACACAAGGACTTCCACTCAAGGAGATATAAATGAAACAGTCTTTATTGAACAAAGCATAGGACCTGACGTGGGGCCATGTTTCTATATACCCATTATGTATATCCTGTTCCTTGGTTTATATATATTCTTTATTTAATCTGCTTTTATATATTCTTTTGTCTGTTCAGTAGAATCAGTTTCTTCATTCTGTTTGAGATACTGTAGGTTGTTTACTAATAGCTTGTACAGTCATATTTTATGTTATCATAAGTGTCTTGTATTCATATGGATTCAGCATTATCAAGTGTATGGGATTGACACCATTGTCGCATTGTCCATTGATATAGTATTATATCAGTTCTTAGACTTATGTGATCATGTTAATGTTTGATATTTTTCATCTTTTTATATTTGTATGTATTATTTTTTGTATTATGATTATTTTTCTTTTTATTCTATGTTTTATTTATTTGTCTCTGTATAGTGATTGTGACCCCTGAGGCAGGCGGATAGGTCTGTGGAAACACGGTCCCATGTCGGGTCCTGTGCTGGTGCTTTGTTCAGTGAAGACCGTTTCATCTACATCTGCACGAGTGGAAGTTATGTCATCCCCTACTTTCTTCAATTTTCCTTTTGACTCTAATATCACCACCCCTGGCATCTCTCCTTCTCTGTAGTCTTCCCCTTCCCCCCTCCCACTGGTTCTCAGGTTTATAGCAGAGTTACAGGAACAGTTCTGTGTTGACAATAATACAGAATGTGCTCTGTTGTAATGGCTCCTGTGCATTCCAGGTATAAGTCATATAGCTATTCTGTGGATGCTGTGTGCTTGCAGCCAGTCCTTGCCAAATCTCTCAGTGATTCTCATTTCAGAGGGATGACATTCACTCTTTGTCAAGTCTCCTCCCAGTGATTGCCACTCCCACTGGAGGACACTCAGTCCTTGTCACATCTCCCCATGACTGCCACTTTCAATAGTGGAAAACCTTTAGTCCATTGAACCAAGACCCCAAACTCAGCCTCCTGCTTTGTCAGGAAAGTGCCCTCCTTCCACATGTATCCTCCCTCCTTTCTCCCTATTAACTCACTCTTTTGCTGCCTTAGCTCACAATTTCTGCCTTCCAGCTGGGAGACACCTTGTTGAGATGCCTGGTAAATAGATTCACTGACAGGCAAATGAGTGTTCACAGCCAGAGAAGATGATTAAGGAGTCTGAGGGTGGGGACAGAGGTAGGATCATTTGAGTGCTGTCACATTTCTGTCTCATGCCTCATTTCCTCCTTTTGGCATGTGCTTCTCACAGTTTTTGGAGCAGAGGATGATATTCAGCTGGGGGGATCTTGCCTCTCACCCTTCCTTGTTGTGGCATTTCTAACACTTCAGGTATCAGTGCAATATAGGTTTTTTCAGTACAAAAAACATCAGGGTTGTCGCTTTTCCTCTTTGACTTGTTCAGGTGTTTCCGTAGATAAAAATGCAGAACTTAGTCCAGGTGCAGCCCATGCTTGTAATTTCATCTGTGGTTTGCTCTGCTGGTTAAAAGAGGTCTCTGGCCTTTGCATATTTATGGCAAGTGGTATCAGGAGAATAGTTTGGATTCTGCTTCTTTCCTCCTTTTCTGATTACCCATTCATGGTGTTTACCTGCCCCAGACCACCTCACATCTCTTAGAGAAGTCATCTCTTTGGAGTAGGATCCTCTTGTCCTCATGTTTTTTATCATTGTTATATATGTAGGGGTCAATTCAATAAAAAAAAAAGGAGAAACTCCAGTCCTCAGAAACACATAGAAACCGACAAAAAGGAGTAAGGAAGCCAAAGCTGAATGATGTAAAAAAAATATTGTTTATTGTTTCCAAAGTACTGCAAGTGTACAATCAAAGGACTCGACAGGGCTGTGTTTTGGCAGGTGAGCTTTTGTCAGGAGCCCTTGACATACAAAGTACACTGTAGTGTAGCAGTCACAAAGGTGACAAATACAATTTGCAACAAACCATACGATGCAGGACAGCACCCACTTATAGTAGCTCAATGACTGGTGTGAGTTGGTGCACAACTGATAGTATTCTGTAAGCTGTGCCTGTCGCACGGTGACACACCCATGACCCTCCCATACTCTTCCCACATGCACACCTTTGTGGTTACACGCTAAGGGCTGGGTTACAAATGGTGTGCAAATTTTTGTGCGCAAAACTGTGTGCTACCCTGAAATGTGTATGCAACTAAATTGGCTAATAAGCCAATCAGCAGTAATAATTGGGTGCCAACAATCAGTCATTGGCATTAATTGGCAACAATTTGGATTTTTGTGTGCATCTTGCTAAGCGCTATTCTATAAAGATCCACATGTAAATCTTATAGGGTACAACTCAAATGGTGCGTGGCCACGGGAGGGGTGTGGCCAGGGGAGGGGTGAGGCCAAGGGAAGGGGCATGGGTGGGTCAAGGGCGTTCACAGTATTACTAAATACCGGGGATCCGCGCCTAACTTATACACCATGTTTGACACCAGGTTTCAGTTGGTATAAATCCTTGCGCCCAGAGTTTGGTGCGGAAACCGGCTCTAAGCACTACTCTATAAACGGCGAACTCCATGTATATAACAGCGCTCCCTGCAGATTTTTTTTCAGTGCCATTTACTGAATCTAGTCCTAAGTGACTTTGTTGCATATTTGATAGAATAGTTCTTAGCACTTATGCATATAAATGCCAATTATTGATGCCTCTGAGTTATGCATATTCTATAAACTACATGTGTGCACTTGGCAGTAGGTGCCAAGTTACAGAACGAGGGGGATAGTACTGAGTTCATGCCTTTCCAGTGGTAATTCAAGGAGAGTTACATTCAGGTACAGTCATATGATTTTACTCCATTAAGGCAGGAGGTGGATCCAATTTGAGAGACTGGTGCTTGTGCAGTCTGACAGCTTTTGAGGACCTGTGAGCAGGAGGCAGGGAGTGTGGGTGACTGTGGTAAGAAAACCTATAAAGGGAGATGTGTGGTTTCTTGCTGGACGAGTTTCCCTAGACTTGACATTAATGAGGGTGCATAAATATAGCAGGCACAGACAACTTACAGTAGTATGTAGGTTGCTTGACTAAGTGTCTGCTCTGCCTATGATCCAGCCATTTGAATGCCCCCCCCCCCTACAAATACACACTATGACATTTGCAGGCCTATTTGTAAAATACCTCTCAGGTACCCAAATGCCATTTTCATGAGTAAGTGTACACTTAGACGCCAAAATGTCAATATTCTGTACATTTTGGCGCACTGTTGGCATGTAAATGAAAACGACTTGCTAAAGAATTGCCCTTCACAGATCTCCAAAGTAATTTATTTTGCTTATACCATATCATAACAAACCTTGCTCATAAGCAAAAATATCTCATTTTCTCAGTGTTACGCCTGTAGCTTTTCTTAATATTTGCACTACGGCAGAAAGTTTTTTTCTGGAGCCCCTAAAATATAATATATAAAGATAACATATCAAGGTGCGCTTGAAATTTCTTGTTTAATCAAGGTCCTCATTGATTTATTAGTACACCTAACACCAGGGTTGACGTTGTTAGTACAATCTCATTTTCAGTGCTTATTCTTGCTGTGTTGTGGTATTAAGGAACTTTGTTAAATACTTGCTTACATGTGGCACAGTGATGCCATCAAGCTTTCTGAAAGTCTGTGATGTCATAAAGTCTTCCAGAAGTCTGGGAAGCAGCTGAGACTTTTCAGAAGTCTATGATGCCACCAAACATTCTGGAAATCTGTGACATCATAGGTATATCTGATATCACTGAGATTTTTCGGAAATCTGTGATGTCATCAAGCAACGTCAACACTACAGTACCAGTGAAATGATGCTGCAGTGTGATATTGTACAGCATTGTTAAAGTCCTAGAGCACCATGCAGTGGTGCTGTGCTGTCAATTAAAGCTCAGCACCTCATAACCTAACTTCATTTGAATGTCATCAAGTGACCTTTTGGGTTCACCTATGTATTTTTAATGGGATATTTGATTTATTATGCTTTGTAATTACCTTTGTAAGGTGCATTTTCTTTGCATATTATGGTCATGTATAATTTGAATTCTTTAATTTAAAGAGAATGTGGCTTTATGGGTAGACGACACAGTTGCTCCATTGTGATGTCACTAGGTGATCCTAATGGTGCCCTGTCATTGGCCAAAGCTTACAGCAGAATGCAAATTAAGTACCTCCGGAGAATGGATGTTGCTGTGCTGTAGTGACTTGGCTTGACTCTTCTCAATGGACTCTTCAGTATACATTCAAATAACTCCCTTCTTCAGATCACAGTTTGAAAACCATGAGTGTCCCAAACCTCTCTATACTCATATCTCCAAGAGGGAGATATAAAATGAGGAAATCACCTGATCTTCCCAAGAAAGGGAGAAAAATAGGAATTACTTTAGTAAAAAATATCAAAATCTTTTGGTCAATGTGTTCAGGATGCACCAGGGAGATTGAGCCCCCCTTGCTACTGCACTGGGGCCACTTCTTAGAGCTGGGATACACCTCCTCAATCCAACTCGCTTTCCTGAGGGAATCAGAAAACTTTACTGCAACTTTTCTGGGACCCTTGCATTGAGCCCTTGGTGCCTGGACTGCTCTCTAAAATTGCCGTTTGTTGACCTTTAGCACAGATCTTCCATGGTCTAGCCAGCTATCTCCTTCTCCTATGTTAAATGTAGTTGGTTGAGGGGCAGCTACTCTCCCAGGTGGATGACAGAGACCAAGGGTGGGCAACCTCTGGCCCATGGGCCGATTGCAGCCTGTCACTGAATACACAGAAAATGTCATTAACCAGTTCTGGCAATTTTAAATGCTGTATTTTGCAAATATTTTCAGAACAGCCACTCTAGCAGTTTGTTTCCACTGTTTTTAGTTACATTTTTACTTATTTATCACAGAAGGTCTATGGAGCTCTGTGCATTTCTAGTTCCGACATTATGTAATGTTACAGCCTACTAGGATTAGTACTGACATCCATGTGGCCCTCTGTGAATAAAGGTTGCCTTCCCCTGACCTAGCCAGTCATCTGTTAGGCTGCTCCCCAGGTACTGACTGAAGAGTTCACGTGGGTTCCTGAAGTCCCCCTCTTTTCATGTAGAATCCTCTGATGAAAAAGAGGAAGATGCTTGGAAGACAGGGCCTTTTATATTTTCCTGCGAAATGCAGGGGAAGATGGCCACTGAAGGACAGGGAGACCCAACCTCCATTACCTGACACTGTATGGCAGGGACAGAAGAGAAGCAAAGACTCTAGAATCTTCTTCTTTGTAAAACACAGGGGGAGATTTTGAGTGTCCTGTTACACAATTCTTTATCTCAAGATTCTATCAAACATTCGCTACTTAGTCAGACAAAACGCATAAAGACATTGCATGGTATCAGAGAGATCAGACCTACAGAAGTCCAACTAATACTCTGACGTACAGTATAATCCGTTTAAAGGCCAAGAATGTAATTATAACAGTCCAAAGAAACCCATTAGCAGAGCATTTCACTACTACAGCAAGGCTATATCATTTTTAAAGTGTCAAAAGTACAAAAAAAAGTGTTACAAAGACTTTTCACATTTCACTTTAATTGGATATACTGCAAAATCATAAAACCTATGCATCTCAGTCTTATAGACCAACGCCATAGCTGATACTGAAGTTTCTCTTGCCATTTGGTTGAGAGCATCATTTTGACTGAGAAAGAGGGTATGGCTTTTTATCACTTTATAAAATTACTAGTAAAAAAGCCCCGTTTCTGATGCAAATGAAACGGGGGCTAGCAAGGTTTTCTTCTGTGTGCATGTGGGAGTGTGCTGTTTGTCCCCTCTGCTCTCTGTCCCCACCCCCCTAGGAGTCGAGTCCTTCAGTGTTGTTTCCTGCTGTGCTGTGTTTGTGTTACAGAGATAGTGAGGGCTTCTGCCCTCTCTCCCCTCCCCCCTCTGAGTCCTTCACTGTTACAGAGAGAGCAATTTGATTTCCTGCTTTGCTGTGTTTTCCTTCACTGTTTGTGTTACAGAGAGAGCGAGGGCGGGGCAGACACTCATGGGGAAACCGGATATCTCTCCCCCTTCACACTTCCGGCTGGAGGCTTCATTTAGAACGTTGGTGGTGCCTTTTATATATAGAGTGTAAAGAGGGTGAGGCTTGTGTGATGATGAAGCTCCCACCTCAGGTTCCCAGATCCCTCTTTCACTCAGGGTGAGCTGGTTCTCAGTATGCAGATTTTATGCAAATTAATATCCTACCCCTTTCTACTCAGTGCAATCTTCCATTTTAAACATTTCTTCTTGCACAGTTCAATATCTATAGATTTCTTCCCCCTGAGCCCTCTCTCACAAGCCTTGGGCTCAGTCATAGATTTCTTCCCCCTGAGCCCTCTCTCACAAGCCTTGGGCTCAGTCTCTACTCAGTCCCCCGGACACACAATCTCTTCAGCTGGGAACACACAGTACCTCTCCACTGTTCTAGACACAGTCTTTTCATCTGGGACACAAAGTACCTCTTCCCTGCTCTAGACACAGTCTTTTCATCTGGGACACACAGAGTTCTACCACCCATCCAAAAGGCCCAGCCAGTACTTCTCATGGGGTTCCTCCTGCTTCAGCTACCAGCCTTCCTCTGCAGCTGCTGGCTCTCTCCTCCCCCCCTCACAACTCATGAGGGGTGTTAAGTAGTTAATGGCCAAACAGGACCCAGCCCCTAACCGGCTGCACCTGTTCCCATCTCCAGGACTCTCCCCGGTCCTAGCGACCTCCAGCTATACCTGCCCTTACTGGTTCCTTTTTGTGACTCACCTAGCCCTTCTCCCTGGACATTTTAGGGGCACAGCGCCCTCTAGGGGCCTAACCAGGGTAGGACAGCCTCTTCCTTATCACAAGAGATATTGGTGTTTCCTATGGATTTGTAGAAGGGGCATGTGAGAACTTTTCAGAAAATTGTAGGGGCCAATATTAAGCTTGTGGCAGTCAGCATTTTTAAAAATGCTATCCATCATGGGTAAAACAAACACCAGATATTCAGATACCAGCCAGTGCTGATTATCTGGGAAACAGGGCACCTGGTCAAAAGAAACCAGACAAAAAAGCTCCAAACAAAAAAAGTTCCCGACATAAAAGTCCCTGACAAAATAGACTCCCGACAAAAGGGCCCGATGAAATAGATTTATTTTTGAATGGTACGAATTTGAAGGGTGCAAAGAAGTGGAGGAGCCATAACTTACTGAGAAAGTCCACGGCTTGTCACTTGAAAGTCCTGGCACCTGCCTACGGCTTGACTTCACTATCCACACTTGGTATCTAGTGAGAATCATAAATCTGCTTGAAAACATAATCCAGCTTGATTAAGAGTCTATTTTGTTGTGAGTTTTTTTTGTATAGGTTTTTTTGGGGAGGTTTTTTTTTTGTCATGGTCTGTTTTGGTTTTAGTCTGTTTTGTTGGGTTTCTTTGTCGGGTTTTTTTTGTATGGTCTATTATGTCGGGGTGCTGGGAAACAGAGCTGACCCGTGGTTCTATCAGGTTAGCAGTGATTTTCAGACCACTAACTGGATAGCTAATCAGATAGTTAGGAGAGTGCCAGTGCCTGCATAGCTAAGCAACCAAATAAGACTGCACAAAAAGCAGTCCAAACTTTGGTTGTTTAGCTGTGCAGGTGCCAGCATTGAATATCAGTCGGCACTCACATGACATCTGAGTTACCAGATGCTTCCATCCCCCCCTCCCAATAGATCCAATCCTCATCTAACCTCGCCTCTCATAGTTCCGATCCTCCTCCAATCTCCCCGTTGCAATCCTTCTCCAGCCCCCCCACTCTGATCCTCCTCCTCCAACCCCCCCTTCAATCCAGTCCTTCTCCAATCCCCATCCCTCCACCCCGACCCCTAGGCACCTCAGAGACTTACCTGGGGTCCATCTATGACAATAGTGGAACAGAGCAGGAATGCTCCCCTTCCACTCCAATCCTCTCTGGTTCCTTCCAGATACAAAATGGCTCCCCTTGACCCCCTAGTGGTTGGCTCATGTGGTTTAGCCTCCCATATAAAGGTGACTGACTAAATCTTTTCAAATATTTTGTTCTTTCAAAATGAGGTACCATTGTTGCAGAGGTAGCATGCTTTGCTACTGGGCTTCTTTTGAGCTACTATAATTAACCTTTGAATGGATTATACCAGTGCTTATCAAACTGTCTGTGACTGCAACCTAATTTGCATGGCCACAGAAAAGCGCACGCCCCCCCCCCCCCCACCTCCTTCTGGAGATATAGACTGATAAATTCTCTATGGAGGACTCACTCAAGTCATGACCCCAAACACAGTTTTGGGTCGCAACCCACAGTTTGGGAAGCCCTGGATTATACAGTACCTCTATTTAAGAATTAGTTAGACTTTTGCAGGTCTGATCTCTTACACCATGTGTCATGATTTTTGTTCATTTGTTATATGGTAATAGTGATTGCACGTGAATGATAGAATCTTTAGGAAATGAATAATAAAGACCTGGTGCATTTTGTACGCTTAGCACATATCACTTTCCTTGGAATTTAGGGCATCATCTGTGGTTGTGTTGTTTTGGCACCTCTTTTGAATTCTTTATGGATTGACTTGACCTGAACTAGGAGTCTCATCAAAGTGCTGTAGACTCTGGTATGTCAGCTGGGCTGGAATTGAACTCCCCACTGAAATTTCCTTTAAATAAATACAAGTTAACTTCCCCTCCCCTGCTTCACCTAACACCCCTCCTCCTCTTCTTTCCTCCCTTATAGAAAAAGTGAAAATAAATCGGAGCCATTAGCCATTAAAAATGCAGCAGAGCTTTCAATTATTGAAGAGAATGCCACAGCTCTCCCTAGTAAGCAGAGCAGGAAGCATCTGTTGTGGAGCTGAGATTGTGGAGCTGAGCTGCCAGGGGGCATTGGAAGGGATCAGAGACCTAGCAAGAAAGAAGAGCTACATGTCAGTGGCTTCAATCTCTCCTGCAGCTCCTCTGACCTCAGAGAGACCCCCCCCCCCCCCCCCCCACACACACACACACACACGCATGAGCAAAGCATTTTCCCACCCAGCCACCTGCCAACTACTCTGGTCAAAGTGACACAGCAAAGGATAGGGAAATCTCCACCTTAACTAGTGGTCCTGTGCTGAGATCGGTGATGTCACTGTGATATCCCCAGAGACAAGATGAGACACAAGTGGGGAGAGTTTGCTATTGCTGATGGGAAAGCAGAGCTCAAGCCTTTCTGTCTGAACTAGAGAGGGCTGATACCTTTTCTCCCTTTCTCTGTTTTTTTTTTTCTTGGCATAGCACATGGTTAATTAGTTTAGGTCTCTGTGCACTTGAGGTTGCATTTAAGTGGGATGGGGGAGGGGCAGGAAAATCAGTTCATCAGGTTCAGCTCATCAAAAGAAAATAAAACGCTGAGGCGAGGCTACCTAAACAGACTCCTAGGGGGTAATTGAAAACTGCATGTGCATAGAAAGAATATGAACAGCCTCTTCCCTATGTTCACTCCAGCATATTTTCAAAATGAGAAAGTATTGTTTTCCGAAATACCCTGAAATTTATGCGGTTATATTTACACCTGCTTTTTGACCCGCACAGCTTTTCTGGGTTAATTTTTAACATATGCTTGCATTTTCAAAAGTTTCTATATATGGAGCCTAAAAACTCCATGCCGAAAAATATTTTGCCTAAGTGTATCGTATAAAATGTTAGGTGCAATTTATAGAATACACCTACACTTTGTCCCACAATAAAATCTACACGCCATGGACCTATGCGCCTACAATTCTATGCCTGACCTGCTCCATGCACTATATAGAATACGTCCAGAATTTTTCATGCAGTATATAGAATATGCCTGGAATTCCGTGCATTGTACAATGGTAGAATCTATTATAAAGAACAAAATTACAGAGCGTGTTCAAAAGCGTGGATTAATGAGAGAAAGCCAACATGGATTTAGTGAAGGGAAATCTGGCCTCACCAATCTATTACATTTCTTTGAAGGGGTGAACTGATGATATTAAGGTTATATTTAAAAATAATGGTTCCCCCATTCATAGAGAGGAATATTAGAGGTTAAATGTTAGCATTGTAAATAAGAAGGAAAACGACTAAATGCTGTCTTTACCAGATGCAGAAAACTTTTATTAGACATAAACATGTTTGGAAGAGAACAGGGAAGTGAATGCGATGCATGCAGATGTCTGAGCATACAGATGAAGTATGGAATAATGTATGATAGTTTCACATTCTTATAAATGTTACATTTTTACTGGAACCACTAGCAGTTTTGGAAAGTACCCTGAATCCTCTGAACTCGCAGATAAAAGCAGAATATAATCTAGCCAATGATTTTTCAAAGTTTGTGTCCCATCATTTGTGATGTAACCAGTTAATTTATGACTTAATGCATTCTTAATAAAAGAGCAGAGGACCTGAGGGATTTTGAGACAGTTCTGGGTGAACCCACTGTCATTAAGTGGGACTCACACTCTCTCCTGAAGGATTTTGATGTATGTATTTTTTTTATTGGTGGTGTGTGTGGATTTCTTTCTCTTGCAGGCTTATTTTCGAAAGAGAAGGGCGCCCATCTTCTGACACAAATCAGGAGATGGGCGTCCTTCTCTCAGAGTTGCCAAAACCTGCATAATCGAAAGCCAATTTTGGGCGTCCTCAACTGCTTCCCATCGCGGGGACAACCAAAGTTCACAGGGGCGTGTCGGCACCGTAGCGAAGGCGGGACTGAGGAGTGATTAGGAGATGGGCGTCCTCGGCCGATAATGGAAAAAAGAAGGGCGTCCCTGACGAGCACTCAGCTGACTTTACTTGGTCCATTTTTTCTTGCGACCAAGCCGTGAAAAGGTGCCCAAACTGACCAGATGACCACCGGAGGGAATTGGGGATGACCTCCCCTTATGCCCCCAGTGGTCACCAACCCCCTCGCACCCTAAAAAAAAGTTTAAAAACTTTTTTTGCCTGCCTCTATGCCAGCCTCAAATGTCATACCCAGCTCTATGACAGCAGTATGCAGGTCCCTGGAGCAGTTTTAGTGGGTACAGTGCACTTCAGCCAGGCAGACCCAGGCCCATCCCCCCCTATCTGCTAGGCTTGTGGTAGTAAATGTGAGCCCTCCAAAACCCACCAGAAACCCACTGTACCCACATGTAGGTGCCCCCTTTACCCCATAGGGCTATGGTAGTGGTGTACAGTTGTGGGGAGTGAGTTTTGGGGGGCTCAGTACCCAAGGTAAGGGAGCTATGCACCTGGGAGCAATTTGTGAAGTCCACTGCAGTGCCCCCTAGGGTGTCCAGTTGGTGTCGTGGCATGTCAGGGGGGCCAGTGCACTACGAATTCTGGCTCCTCCCTTGACCAAAGGGCTTGGATTTGGTCGTTTTTGAGATGGGCGTCCTCGGTTTCCATTATTGCCGAAAACCGGGGATGACCATCTCTAAGGTCAACCATCTCAACATTTAGGGTGACCATCTCTAAGGTTGACCTAAATGTTGAGATTTGGGCATTCCCGACCGTATTATTGAAACGAAGGATGGACGCCCATCTTGTTTCGATAATATGGGTTTCCCCGCCCCTTCGCCAGGACGTCCTTAGAGATGGTCGCCCTTAGAGATGGTCGTCCTTGTTCGATTATGCCCCTCTTGGTCTCCTAGAGTTGAAAATAAAGGACCAGGTATGAACCTGTTCTGGGCGGGGTCCCAGGCAATCAGTTTGGTGCCGTTTCACTCGAATTTCTCTCTAGGAGTTGCCAACGGACACACACATTCACTCAGGTAGGACCATGGGTTGGTTCTCGTTGTTTAAAGGAAACTTCTGCAGGAAGTATTAAGATGTAACGAGAGCCATGGGTTAGGAGTGGCTGGGACCGGTCAGCATTAGGGTCGTGGCAGGAAAAGCTCTCATTCTTATTCCTTGATGATGACTGGGGGTAGATTCTATTTTTGTATCTGGCAACCCAGCGGTCCGAGTGTCATGCAAGGAGTCAGAAAAGCCATGACTGGTAGAATTTGTGGTAGCAGGAAACCACATGGATATGGAAGGAGAGCTAATAATGTTTAAGTGCACTGTTGTTAACTGAAAAAGATAATTCAGTTCAGGGACATGTTTCACTTACGTTGTTGTTAAAATTGCAGTAGAACTGAAAAGAAAACAAGTATGAATATTCTAGAGAAAACAATGCATTGCAATTGAGATTTTTTGATTATTCTAAATTGTGTTCTTTAAAAGGAATGCTGGGGGATTCCCATCATCTATGTGCAGAGGGAGCAGAACTTGAGTACTCAGCCCAGCCTGTCAGATATTCCTGATTAAATTTTAAAATCTGCTCAGAATTTTATGTCTGCAGACAGTGTCCTGTTTATATGTGTCTCTAGTGTGGTCTGTTAGCTGTTAAGTGTTTGTGTGGCCAGATTAGGGAACTGTAGGCTTTGTCTAACGTGTTTTTAATCCTTCACAGTTCAACGGTTGGGGATAAGAGAAAATGTTACAGTATTTGTTAATGCTTTGCTTTGATGTGTATTTGATGTATATGAGCAAGAATATGGAACGACATAATCTCATGATTTAGGATAATGTATTTGTATTTTGTTGAATCTGTCTGTTAAAGGAATGTGTCAAAGGACCGAGTTTTCTCTTGCTGGTTTCTGAGATTTCTGGGGAATGTAGTTATCTTTGCATTTGTCTGGGTTTACAGGTTATAGAAACTATATTACAGTGAGGGCTCCACACAGGGAAATTACTTAAGTGGAAAGAAAAAAAACAAGGTCTTTCAATAACTGAAGAGTCTAACTTATGATGTTTCCTCAATTTTAAATCTGTTATGTATGAATGAAGTTTTATGTTGTCATCCTGCCTAGATTAAATTTGATGTAGTACTTTGATCTCTGTCGCAGCATAAAATAAATAGAAAGTTTTGGGTTTAGGTAAATTGTAACTATGGTTGAAAGTTATAGAACTGATGTATATTGTTTGAAATATGCTAGAGTGAATGTCAATCTTAACTTATTTTGATAATAAGTGAAGTTCCCTGAGTGATAATGAAATGAAGTGATATTTTAAATTAAGTCTGCTTGTTACTGTGTGGTTTAGTGCTCACATCCTGTTTTCTTAGTGACAGGAAACAACTTTGAAACACTACAAGATGTAATGAAAAAAAGCATAAACGTTAGATTTTAAGTTATATTGTGATTTTTATTCTGCTTTACGTGCTGAGTTAAGGTGTGGGACCTTATTAAATAGGTATGATATGCCCCAACATTGTGAATAATTGGAAATTACTACTACTACTACTATTTAGCATTTCTATAGCGCTACAAGGCTTACGCAGCGCTGCACAAACATAGAAGAAAGACAGTCCCTGCTCAAAGAGCTTACAATCTAATAATGTTGAAAAGCACTCTCATTGGCCAGACCAATAAGTACTATCTGTTTTTGCTTCTGCATTATGCAGTGGGATGGTGAACACTTTTCCTGGGTTTTGAGGGTACAGTATCCTGCTTATAATCGAATGAGAAAAACGCCCAAGTTCCGACCTAAATCGGGAGATGGACGTTTATCTCACAAAAACGAATAACGCAGTATAATCAAAAGCCGAACTTGGACGTTTTCAACTGCACTCCATCGCGGAAGCGTACAAAGTTGACGGGGGCGTGTCGGAGGCATGGTGAAGGCGGGACTGGGGCATGGTTATCACCCGAACAGAGATGGGTGCCTTTCGTCGATAATGGAAAAAAAGTATGCGTTTGTAGCTAGAATTTAGGCTACTTTTCCTGGACCCTGTTTTTTCATGAATAAGGCCCCAAAAAGTGCCCTAAATGACCAGATTACCACCGGAGGGAATCGGGGATGACCTCCCCTGACTCCCCCAGTGGTCACTAACCCCCTCCCACCACAAAAAATGATGTTTCACAACTTTTTATTTTTACCCTCAAATGTCATACCCACCTCCCTGGCAGCAGTATACAGGTCCCTGGAGTAGTTGTTAGGGGGTGCAGTGGACTTCAGGCAGGTGGACCCAGGCCCATCCCCCCCTACCTGTTATAATTGTGCTGCTTAATGCTTATTAGTCGTCCAACCCCCCAAACCCACTGTACCCACATGTAGGTGCCCCCCTTAACCCCTTACGGCTATAGTAATGGTGTAGACTTGTGGGCAGTGGGTTTTGAGGGGGATTTGGGGGGCTCAACACACAAGGGAAGGGTGCTATGCACCTGGGAGCTCTTTTACCTTTTTTTTTGTTTTTGTAAAAGTGCCCCCTAGGGTGCCTGGTTGGTGTCCTGGCATGTGAGGGGGACCAGTACACTACGAATCCTGGCCCCTCCCACGAACAAATGCCTTGGATTTATTCATTTTTGAGCTGGGCGCTTTCATTTTCCATTATCGCTGAAAAACAAAAACGCCCAGCTCACAAATTGTCGAATAAAACATGGACGTCTATTTTTTGCGAAAATACGGTTCGGTCTGCCCCTTCACGGACCCGTTCTCGGAGATAAACGCCCATGGAGATAGACGTTTTCGTTCGATTATGCCCCTCCACGTATGCTAATAGTTAAAAAAAACATGTAAACAAGCTACGAACAGATTTGTTGCTGTATTTACATCATATAGAATTTCAGGTTAAATATACAGAAGTAATATTGTAATATTAGAATGACATTTTTTGAAATGTATTTAATTTATGAAAGGAAGGAAATAACTTTTGTAAGAATCACGGCTATCTTAAAAGTGTCTTCCCCTAGCAATATATCTGCAAATCACCTGTATTTTTGTGAATAATAGATTTCATACAGAGTACTGAATTTCTATATGCCATGGTAAAGGAATCTGGGAAAACAGCTAAGGCAGCTTTTACCAGAATATCTTGTGCTGTGGATAAAGGCGAGCCAGTTGATATTGTGTATCGGGATTTTCAAAAGGCGTTTGACAAAGTACCTCATGAAAGACGCCAGAGGAAATTGGAGAGTCATGGGATAGGAGGTAGTGTTCTACTGTGGATTAAAAACTGGTTAAAAGATAGAAAACAGAGAATAGGGTTAAATGGTCAGTATTCTCAATGGAGAAGGTTAGATAGTGGGGTTTCCCAGGGTTCTGTGCAGTGACAGATGCTTTTTAACATATTTATAAATGATCTACAGATGGGAGTAACTAGTGAGGTAATTAAATTTGCTGACGACACAAAGTTATTCAAAGTTGTTAAATCGCAAGAGGATTGTGAAAAATTACCTTACGAGTCTGGGAGATTGGGCATCCAAAATGGCAGATGACATTTAATGTGAGCAAGTGCAAAGTGATACATGTGGGAAAGAGGAACCTGAACTACAAGTACCTGTACGTAATGCAAGGTTCCACATTAGGAGTCAACAACCAGGAAAGGGATCTAGGTGTCGTTGTTGATGATATGTTGAAACCCTCTGCTCAGTGTGCAGCAGCGGCTAAGAAAGCAAATAGAATGAGTGGAATGGAACGGGTAGACGTGAATCGACTGTTTACTCTTTCCAAAAATACTAGGACTAGGTGGCACACAATACAGCTACAGAATAGTAAATTTAAAATGAATTAGAGAAAATACTTCTTCACTCAATGTGTAATTAAACTCTGGTATTTGTTTCCAAGGAAAAATAGCAAAAGCAGTTAGCTTAACCTGGTTTAAAAAAAAGGTTTGGATAGCTTCCTAAAACAAAACTGCATAAGCCATTATTAAATTGGACTTGGGGAAAATCCACTGCTTATTTCTAGGATAAGCAGCATAAAATGTATTGTACTGCTTTGGGATCTTGCCAGGTACTTGAGATCTGGATTGGCCACTGCTGCTGGACTTGATGGGCCTTCGGTCTGTCCCAGTATGGCAATACTTATGTATTTATGTACAGAAATTGTTCACCACTGATTTGACATCAATGAGTAAAGACATAATGATGTCACTACATCATATCTGCGGGGACATTTGGCAGCCATGCGTTCCTGCAGAAGAATGCCCAATTTCTCAGCAGTCGATACCATACTACTGGTCTCCGTAAAGAGAGAAGGCACTTTGTCCTCCCAGGCCACTGAAGGTCATGTCTGTGATATAGAAGGGCCTGGGAGAGATGGTCAGCTACAACTCCCATCCACAATCATCAGGGATGTAAGTATACTAGGTACTCCCATTATATATATGATTGCAATGGTTTACTTCCTCCCCAGCTTAGGGATGCCTGCCAGTCATGATGCGTTCATCCCAGCGAAATATATTTTACAACACCAACTGAAGTGTGTCTACAAAATCCTTCATATTCTTATCATTGTTTTCATAGATCCTCAGAAAGTATGGCATACTTAACTATTGTACTAAAAACAATTTTTGTGCTTTATTTGTCCAGATATTTGTATACAAGATTATATTACAAATTTTGCTTTCAGACCTTAATTCTTAAACATGCTTGTCCTATACTTAACTTCTACAGTAAAATTTGCATGGCTGTTCTCAAGACAGGATCTTCTGCCAACATGGCAGGATTTCATTCTGTGGTTATGTTATTGGGACTACTGCCCTGATGATGAGCACAAAACCTGGCCATGTTTGTAGAAGGTCCAGTCTTGAGAACAACCATTTGTCTTACTGAAAAAGTTAAGTATTGCAAAAGCATGTTTAAGAATTTTGGTATGAAAACAAAATCTCTAATTAAAAATCTGGACCAATGAGGAGTGGGCTAATATTGAGGAGTCAAGTGCAGGGTGCAGGTGTGTGTGTGTGTGTGGGGGGGGGGGGATTTGATCTTTTAACTTCACAACTGCACCACCTCCTTCCTTGAATACCAAACCCTCTGATAAGTCTGATAAGGCCTTGTATGGGAGAAGGAGAATGAGGAAGAGAAAGGGGAAAGTGAAGAGGACAACACCTCTCCTGCCTTGATAGCCACAACTACCTGCCCATTCTGGACCCCATCTCCCACCTCAGAAGCAGCTGTAGGCTTGGAGGCCCTCCTGGGGCGAGGGGGTGGGGGAAATGGCCTCCTGCATCCTCCTCCCTCCTCAATACAGAGAGATGAGGCTCTGGCACTTCCAGAGGCAGGTATGCTGCCCCTGGAAATCAGGCTGCAGTATTAGAGAGGGTAGAGGCAATGGATGAGGCAAATTGGTGCCCTGGAAACTGGTCTGGCCAGAATGGAGCATGCTCAATGGTGCTTCTTATCTGCCCTTAAGCATGCAGGACATTTAGTCTGCTCCACCTCCTGACAGTGCTCCAGCAGCTCTTGGGTGAGGGCCTCCCAGCCCACAATAGTCCTTTCCTCTTCCCTCACCCTTTTTCTTCATATTTATAGTTTTAGTTTCCCCTTTGTAAATATGCTGCCCTCCCAGGGTTTGTATTTGGGCCTCTTTTTTTCATCTCATGTTTATACTAATATGTTGTGCTTGCCACCCCCTCCCCAAATGGAGTGCAACACCCAGCTCTTCCCATCATCCAAGACAAGTGTGTATGTGGGATAGTTCAGAGGCAGTAAAAAGCAGGTTTGGCCAAAAGGTTAATATGACAGAAGTCCAAGCTACTGAAACAGATAGGAAAGTCCATAGGAAAGGTAGTCTGTTCCAAGGTAGTCCAAGGCTAAGGAAAACTTGGTGTAAATGCTTACATCCAAATTTCTGCACACAGCAGCAAATTCTATAACCACGCACATGGAATTTAGGAACACCTATGTCACTCCCATTTCAAATTGTTTGGAATGCCCCCTTTCAGATATGTGTGGTTTGATTTACGCAGACTACATTATAGAATATGCTTGGCGGGTACTGTGCTTAACTTTCAATTAATGCCAATTAATGTTGCTAATTACTTGTTAACCTCCAATTAGTGGCGCTGATTGGTTTGTTAATCAATTAGGTTATACACATTATATGGAATATGCCTGGATTTCTGCATGGAATTTTTCAACGCACTATATGGAATCGGGAGGATAATTGGCAATGCAAACTGTTTCCCCACCTCACCCTCAGGAATACTTCCATGCAGTCTGAGTAAATGCATCGCATATACAAGCTGCGTGCCTATGAGCTTAAGCCCATATCAGGCCTGTTTCAACTCAAAAAGCACGTCTTTAGAAAATTAATCTCTCCACTATCTGTTTGCTAGCCTAAATTGAGGATGGATGACTCAGGCATCCAGATCATCCACTTCTTGTTTCTGTTGTGTTGCCTGTCTGAACCTGTGGTCTCCTAGCAGGAGAGAGAGGAAGCGTGGAAGACACACACCACATGTTCATGATTCTGACAGAGAGACACCTTCACATTTCCTAGAGAATGATTACTCCCAGCTTGTTTCTTTATTAAGTAATTGTCTCTGTAATTTTAAAAGGATACCTCCATTCCTTCCTTTATCACCCCTTCCCCCATTCACAGTAACTGATTTAACTCATAATGGCAGCCTCTGTAAGAAAAAAGAAATAGGGGAGATGTTACTAAATTTGACTATGGGGGGGGGGGGGGGGGAACAACAACAAGGAGGGAGGTGGATTTTACTACTGCACAGAATATAAGGAGTCCCTCAAGCACCCCTTTGCCATCCTCTCTTCAAAAGCAGTTCAAATGTTTGAATGATGCAAGCTGAGGGGGTAATCCTCAGCAAGGAAGGTATGTAGGCACATATATCACATCTATTTCATATAGACAATATCTCCCTGATCTATAAAAGTCACCAAAAATTGTGCGCACAAATTTAGGCGTGTCCCTGATTTGTACACACAATTTAATAGAACAATGAACCAATTAGTGACAATAATTGGCTTTTAAACAAACAATTATTGGCACTCATTAGATTTAATTGGGAATTAAGTGTGTAAAGTTAGACATGAGATCCATGCCTAAAATTTACACACAGCCTAGAAAAGGCGGGCGTGGAAATGGGAGGGTTATGGGCGTTTTGGAGTGGATTGGGGTGTGGTTTTCAGTTACGTGCATAATTCTAGAATAACAGTACTCCACATGTAAATTTAGGCAAGGGCTTTTGCACCATCTATGCCTGGACTTGGCCTAGCATTGAATGTCTGGCAGTAAAGCCGATGGTGGCCAAAAACCACTTACTACCCCCAGGCTGAATATCGACAGCAATTAGTTTTTTTCACTGATTTTTCTATTGAGTTGGTACACTACATTAAAGTAGATGCACTTTTTCTGTGTGTGTTCATTCTATGCACACTTTCGAATGCACAGATTTATCAAGTTCAAGTGTACAGCGCTGCGTACGTCTAGTAGAACTATAGAAATGATAAGTAGTAGTAGTAAGTAGTAAAAGCCTTTTTCTGTGTGTCAAGCATTACAAACAGTGTGGATCATGTTCCTAAATATCCATGAAAACCCAGTGGGCTCTGCTCTTCTAAAAGGGTAGAAATCAGAGCCACCCCAGGGCTGTTTGGGCAGTGAGACATCACAGGGCACAAGGGAGAGAGACAGGGTGCAAAAATTGGTTCCTGTCCATTGTCTCCCGTGTGTGTGTGTGTGTGGGGGGGGGGGGGGGGGGGGGGGAGTGTTGCACAGGGTATCATTCCATTTCAGAATGGTCCTGCTAGAAATACAGGATAATAAGTAAAAGCAAATAATAATAATAATGACCCCCCCCCCCCCCCCTCCAAAAAAAAAAAAAGCGATAAAGAAAGATGACCCCTTTTCATTGGACTAACAGTACATTTTTGACTGGGGGGCATATTTAAAAAAAAAAGCCTTCCTCAGGTCAGGGTAGAAAGGAAGGAATGTGATTTTTTTTAGCCCCGGAAAACTAGTCGGAAATATATCAAGTTAGTCCAATAAACAGGAAATCCCTTTTAGTCTTTATATCTTGTTTTTATTATCCCGTATTTCTGTGCTTTTAAGTGGACTAACATTGCTTATAAAAGGGAAAATTAGCTTGTCATGTAATTTTCTCTGCAGGTAGCCTAGTGCTCTGGGAGATCACACGTAAAAACACCCTGCACAAAAGGCTAAGAAAGCAACACGTCACTTAAAAGCGCTAGGCATCCCTGACTGCTCCTCTGTAGAGCTGCTCTGTCTTGTGGGAGTGGCCATCCCGGGAGTGGAGAGATTGGTTTTCATGATTACTCTAAGATAATTCACTAATGTCTCCTCTTTTCTCTCTCTCCCTCCCCCTCTCTCTTTCCACCCTTTTCTAACCACCCTCCTCTTCCCACTACTTCTATCATCATCTTTATCCACCTTGAAAACAGCAAGAAGAACCTGTGAACACTTGTGTCTTCATCCCTTTATTTGTATGCATATTTCTGCGTGTGTGTGCTGACTGCTCAGAGAACTCCTGCTTGGACTGTTCATCGTGCTGGCCGGGTCGACAAAAGTGTGCACAATGGCTGCAGATCCAGGGTTCATCTTGCTGGTAACGCCTCTAATTCTCCTTCTCTGCAGCTCTGTCCAGCTCATCCAGATCCCAAAAGACTGTAAGTACTTCTGAGGATTTTTTTAATGGTAGTTTGCTTTATTTCATTTATTTGATATATATTTTTTCCTTTCTTTGTCCTTCCTTTTTTTTCTTGCCCTTTTTTTTTAATCTGACTCTTTCAACCTTTTAATCTCTCTGTTACTTATCCCTCTTCTTCTCAGTCTCTCTTTCCTTTTCCATATCCCCTTTTGCAATACTCTCAATTTCTTTCTTTCTTTCTTTCTTTCTTTCTTTCTTTCTTTCTTTCTTTCTTTCTTTCTTTCTTTCTTTCTTTCTTTCTTTCTTTCTTTCTTTTTCATAACGCTCTCTCCTGTTTGTCACTTTCTCTCTTTCTGGTTTTTAATTATTTTTAATTATTTTCTTATGTATTGCCACCATTCATGATGTATTGTAAGCCACATTGAGCCTGCAAAGAGGTGGGAAAATGTGGCATACAAATGCAATAAATAAATAAATAAAAAGAATTTCTGATGCAGGCAAAGAAGCCACACTTGTTACTTTCAGATGCTGTGCATGAATTAGATCTCTGATCATGTTGAATACCATCCGGCTATAATAGCTGCAATGTTTTGTGGAAAGTTTGGGCTCATAGTGTCTCTGATACTTAGGCACCTGGTGGCAAAAAATCTCATAAGGCACTTCCTCAATCAAAAATACTTTCTGAGAACTGTAGTTTTTTTGAAACAATTAGTGCAGAGTTCAAGACAAAAAATATTTTATGAGGAGGTGACATTTTTGTGCTATGCTTAATTAGAGCTCTTGTGAATAGTCTGTTTCAGCACCACAGATGGTGCTCTGTCAGCACTTGTGAGCAGTTTGTCAGAATTGTGGACAGAGGTATGTTAGCACTAATGAGGGGACTTCTTGTCAGTACCATAGAAAGCTGTGTCTGAACTCCATCAATACTGTTTTATTTCTATGCTTAACACCACTAGAGGTCAGCTAGCTCTGTTTTCCAAGATGACGAGAGTGACCAGAATGACTGTAATTGTTTCTGCTGCCTACGTGAAAGAGCTCCACATTGGAATAAGCTGTCGGGGGGAGGGGATAAGGTGTCAATTTTTTAAGGGGACAGGGTATACAAGGGGTGAGGGTTTGCGTTTAGCTGTGTGGTTTGTAGGTATTTAGGGTCATCACTGAATTGTAATTAAGGGTGCAGAAGAAAAGGTCCACTTCACCACTAGTGATTTCTGATGCTCCTGGGAGGAACATGGGGAGCTATGTGGCCCCTTTAAGTTAAGCCTACTGCCACACAAAAGAGACATAATTAAATTTTTCATATGCTCCCAAGGTCAGGAATGCACTATAAGTTTCTCATAGAATTTAGCTGCAGGTGAGCCGGAAGCTCATTTATATCTATTGTTAATGACTGCTAATTTGTAAAAAATTTCCTGGGATAGTACATTGGCCTCCCAGTGAGAAATCTGTCAACATCACAGAGCACCTTTTTGTCAATACTAGTGAGCATAGTATCAGCATCATTGAGCTGTCTGCCTTCCAGAACCACAGATAGCAGTCTTTCAGGACCTTGGACAGCATTCAGTCAGCACTAATGAACAGTGTATCAGCACTAAGGACAGCATTCTGTCAGGGCTAGTGAACAGCCCAAGCTCCATGGAGATCTATCAGTACTAGTGATCTGATTGCATGTGTGATCAGATTACATTTCACCATCATATAACAATGCAGACACAAATCTGATACTGAATGGGCAATCGGTTCTTAAAAGTAGTGATCAACACTTACCAAGCATTAGTCATAAGGTTGTTGCAGAATGGTTAAGCAGGTAGGACACTTTAAACTTTGCAACCATTTAATGCTAAGGAGCTCGGTGTGAAATCACATTAAAAAAATAATCTTGTGCACATCTTCACTGCTTGTGACTTTTGCCACCTGCAGAATTTCACTATCTGAGGCACAGAAACTTTTAGTTCGCTGGAAATATGTTGCAAACTACCATCTTGGACACAAGGCCAGGTGCTGGTATTCTGTATATTTGTATGTGCAGGTGGTGTGTAAATGCAGGTGCCCAGTTAGAATTTCCTTTTATGAGCATACTTGCAAACTCCACCCACAGTCTGCCTAAACTCATTTCCTATAATGCCAACTGGTACTGTGTAAGGAAAAGTTATGTCTTACCTGATAACTTTCTTTCCTTTAGTCGTATCAGTCCAGTTCAAACCAATGGATTTTGTCTGTCTAACAGCATATGGAGAAAGAATATGAAAATCGTTCTCAAGTGATTCACCTCTTAAGGGTATCGTGCTACATAAGATGTTCAGTATTTTGAATAGCCAAGCAATGGTGCTCAAAATTCATCTGGTGACCAATATTGAAAGTTTGAGACCAAATGTCTCAATCTGGGCAGAACCTTACCAGCCATTATAGCATATTCTTTACTGACATGCAGATATTTCTCTGAGTCAGGAGACATGTGACATACAATAGGTTAAGAAAAGTAGAATCAGTGATATCTGAAAAATACAGGTTGTAACTAAAGGAAAATTAATCAACCAGGGGGGATCCTGGACTGGTCTGATAGGACAAAAGGAAAGAAAATTATTAGATAAGACATAACTTTTCTTTCCATAGCATCCTATTAGACCAGTCCAGACCAATGGGATTAGCAAAGCAGTGTCCCCAACATAGGGCAGGACTAAAAGATTGAAACACTCAATAAAGAGATAAACTGGAATAGCCTTAGAGATCCTTCCAAGAAAAACCCATTAGAAAGAACCAAGACCAATCAGTACGAATCTGGAAAGACAAAGGATATAGGAGAGGAGAAGGAAGTGAGTCACATGATAAGTAGAACAGAAAATAGCATTGATAGACAATGGAAGAGATGCATAAAGCAAGAAACAAACCCAACTGGTGATTTTTCTTGAATGGGTCTTTGAAGGCAATAGCTTAAGACCAAAGCACATCTATGAAGGGAATATTATAACTACAATAGAAGTCCTGGAGAAGTTGAATATCCAGAGAAGGAACTATAAGAAGAAAGCTATCAGGAGTTGAAAAACCATTGTGCTTCCCCATCTGCATCTGTGACAACTAGGAAAATCCAGATGCAAATGGAAGAATCACTCTTTGCTGAGAATAAAGAAGGGAGACCAATGGGGTCTAAATAAAATGGCTATTGACTGACCTGGTGACAAAGAGTGCCCTATTCAGACATGACAATCCAAATGTTATCATAAGACCAAGAAGAGAGTATAAGGGTCCTGAGACATGCTATGAAATATGAGACACTCAGATAGGACAACCAAGAATGGGAGCCTATTAGGCTCAGAATAAAACCACAATATCAGAGACTTCCTGAAGTCAGTGCTATTGAGTTAACTGTACAAAACAGCTAGAGTGTAGAATCACACAAAGTAAAGTGGTATATATAGCCTGAGCCATATGGGTGACCGGTAAAACTGTACTACATAGTTGTTACCAAAACCAGAGAAGATAGTCTACTGACACAGCCAAGCACCATAAGCAAATGCACCATAAGCAAGTGCATCAAGAGATGTTATACATGTAGCTGTGGAAGCTAGAGCTATAGATGTAGCTGTCAAAACTGGAGACATCCATGCCACCAATGTAGCAGGAGTTTTAGAAATGAGTGCACAGCTGTATCTATCTAGGCATCTGCAGTAGCTGGTGCCATATAATCGGCCAAATGACAGGTACTGTCATACAGGCAGCCATGGTATCTGATATCAAAGAAGTGCCGTGGCAGCTAGTGTAATACTGGCAGGTACAACGGTTGGTGTAACTCTGTTGGCTGTGGTGGCTGATGTTATACAGGCACTATGGTGGCTGGTAATAGAGAGAGAGCTGCAGTAGCTGAAACTATACAGGCAGCAGAGTGGAAGAGGTAGCTGTGGTAACTCATCATACAGGTGGTTGTTGCATCTGAAGCCACATACTGCCATACTGCAGCTGAAGCCATATCTACAGATACTGTATGTAATATGATAGCTATGACATGTGCACGGATGCTGTAACTGATTCCCTACTTATGGGTAGTGCAGCCAAGATCATGCATTTAGCTGCTGCCTGGGAAGCCACACAAATGTGCATCTAATGTCCCATAGATAATAGTATATCTGATGCTCCATAAACAGCTTTGCAACTGTGCCATATACACAGCTTCCATAATGACATTACCCCCTCCCTTAAGGGTCCCCCCTCCGGGCTCCTGGCTTCTAGGGAAACTTAGTAAAGAATTTTTGTACCAGTACCGGAGCATGCACATTGCTCGCAGGCTTCCAAGAATTTTCCTCTGGTCCACAGCCCTTCCACGCTACTAGAAATTGCAGGGCCCCCCTGCTGACTCTGGAATCCAATATAGCAGAAACCTCAAATTCTTCATTGGGATTCACCTGAACAGTATTTGGATCTGGGAGACTTTTCTGACTAGCCCTTAATACTACAGGTTTGAGCAAGGAAATATGGAAGGTGTTATGTACCCACAGAGAGCAGGGAAGTCTTAGTTGATAGGTAACAGAGTTAAACCGGCTAAGGATGGGGTAAGGCCCAATAAACTTAGGAGCAAACTGGGAGGACGGAGTGCATAGCCTCAGATTCTGTGTAGAGAGCCACACCAGATCTCTTGCATTCAGGTCTGGCGTTGGGCGCCTCTTCTTGTCCACATGGTCTTTGTACTGCTTAGAGGCTTTAAGTAGAGATTCCTTCACGGATTTCCATAGTTTCGGAAGGTGCTGCTGCAGTTTCTATAATGTTGGTAAATTGGAAGGTATTTATTTATTTGTTACATTTGTATCCCACATTTTCCCACCTATTTGCAGGCTCAATGTGGCTTACATTATACCGTAGGTGTACGACAAGCCGGTAATGAACAAATAGAAAGTGGTATTATGGTAGAATAAGATACATGTTTTACAGATACATTTGGGAATCATAGAGAGGAGGGGTTGCAGTAGGTCCATTTCGAGCTTTAGGTAATTGTGTTGCAGGGTTCATTCATTTAGGTTATGTCAGTAAGGTATACTTTTTTGATTAGGTAAGTTTTTAGTGATTTCCTGAAGTTTAGATGGCCTTATATTGTTTTCATGGCTTTTGGTAGCACATTCCACAGTTGCGTGCTTATGTAGGAAAGCTGGTTGCATAAGCTGGTTTGTATTTAAGTCCTTTGCAGCTTGGGTAGTGAAAAGCTTCATTGGCTCCCTATAAGAGAATGAATAAACTTCAAGGTCCATACATTGATTCACAGGATCATCCATGGAGAATCCCCGAGATACATGATCAAATTGATCGACCTACCCACCAGAAACACTTCGAAATCCTCTCGAAATTACCTCAACCTGCACTACCCAAACTGCAAGGACTCTCGTACAAATCCTCTTATGATTCCAACTTCTCCTTCAAAGGTAGTCAATTCTGGAATGCCCTACCCAGGACCCATTCGCTTTATCAAAGACTACCTACCCTTCAGAAAATTGCTGAAAACCCATCTATTCAAGGAGGCTTATCCAAACGCCACGACCTAACTTTATGTACCCACCTATTCTTCACCTGACCCTGTGACAATGTCAATGTCTCAGACCACACCTCCTCCAATTTTTCCCTACATTTACCCAACCCTATCACCTGATTATCTCAATCTAGCCTAAAACTAGTTCCTCCTCCTACCTCTTATACCCTTCTCCCTTATAATGGTACCTATCTACATATCTCCTTTTCTCTGTTAAGCTTAGACTGTATTCTCTCCATTATACTTTTTAATCTTACTACTATGTAAGCCGCATTGAACCTGCTTGGAATGGGAAAGTGTGGGGTAGAAATGTAACAAATAAATAAATAAATAAATAAGATTTAGGTATGATCTTGTTGATCCGATTGTGTTTCTGGTAGGTAGGTCTATGAGCTCTGTCATATATCCCGGGGCTTCGCCGTAGATAATTTTGTGAGCCATGGTGCAGATTTTGAAGGTGATATGTTCTTTGATTGGGAGCCAATGCAGTTTTTCTTGGAGGGGTTTGGCACTTTCGAAACGCGTGTGTGTAAGGAATATATATTATGACATCATCGGCATAGATTAAAGGGTTGAGGCCTGATTGGCTAAGGATTTGGCTAGTGGAGTCATCATTAAGTTGAGAGGGTCGGTGATAGTGGTGATCCTTGAGGTACTCCGCAGTCAGTTTTCCACGGTGAAGATTATGTTTGTATTTGATTTCACTTGATATGTTCTGGGTGGTTAGGAAACCTTTGCTCCAATTAGTTATGTTTCCACTGATCCCAAAGTAATCAAGTAATCTTAGTAATATATTGTGGTTTACCATGTCGAATGCGCTAGGACATGTCAAATTGAAGGAGGAGTATGCTTTTTCCTGTTGCTATTTCCTGCTTGAATTTGGCTAGGAGAGTACTTAATACTGTTTCAGTGCTGTGAGGGGATGAATCCTGATTGTGACTCATGTAGTATTGAGAATTTGTTTTTGTAATCGTGTGAATTGTTTGGTTACCATACTTTCCATCAGTTTAACTACCAGTGGGATAAATGCTACTGGGCGGTAGTTTGAGATTTTGTTTTGGTGTCTTTTGGTATTGGCGGTGAGTAGGATATTGCCATTTTCCTTAGGGAAGAGACCTTCTTGGAGCATGGGTTTAGGTGTGATGTGAGATCAGCTATGAAGCGGTCGGGAGTGGATTTTAATAGGTAAGCTGGGGTGGATGTCCAGTTTACAGTGTGTGTCGGAAAATCTTTTAAGCGCCTGGGTAACTTTCGGCAGTGAGGAGGGTGAAGTTGGACCAGGTTCGGTCCGCTGGATATTCTCCTGGGGTTGGGTCCAAGCCATTGATGAATATTCGATATTTGTGGTGTTCGAGGTAACGTGTGTGTAGTTTTGCAATTCTTTCATAGAAGTATTGGCAAATTTGTCAGCCGATGGGATGTCTGTGTTGGTTGTGGTGACCAAGGTAGTGTCTAGTAGTTTGGTCACAAGTTTATTTAGTTCTTCGCATCTTTGTAGTTTTATAGTCATGACCTTTTAGTCTGTCTTATTGCATATTTATATTTGTTTCCAATTGTTGAGTGAGTGTCATCTTTTGATTTTTTCCATGCTCATTCAAGTTTTCTGGATTGTGTCTTTAGGTTTTTCAGTTCCTCGTGAACCATGGTATCGAGTTTGTCTTCGTGAGGCTCTTGTACGTAAGGGTGCTATTTCATCAAGTATGCTACTGCATCTTTTATCCCATTCTGAGAGGTAGTGTATGGAGTCTGTTGTGCCTGTCCATGCGTTATCGTAAATCTGTTGCCAAAATATTTTCGGGTCAGTTTGACCTCTTGTGCTGTAGGTTGTGTGTTCCTGTATACGGCGGGTGCCCTTCTTCTGCATTTTAGAGATAGATTTAGTTTTGTAGTGGTCTGTCCATATGATATCATTTGTTATTAGATTTTGGTCTGTGGATAATTTGTGTGAGAAGAGGTCAAGTGTGTGTCCTTTGGCGTGGGTTGCTTGTGGATGTGGCTGTTTGAGGTCCCCATAGGTTGAGGAAATCCCTGCATTTACATGCAGGGGTACACTCCCATCCTTTTTCTCTATAAAAAAGAAGCCAGGTTGGGATGTGGATGGGCGGATGAAGCCTTTGGCCAAGTTCTCTTGGACGTACTCATAGCTTTGGTTTCGGTCCTGGACAGAGGGTATACTACACCTTGAGGGGGCATCGTGCCAGGTTCCAGTTCAATAGGGCAATCCCAAGGTCTATGTGGCGGTAGTAGTTCCGCTTTTTTCTTGGAGAAGACATCCACGAAAGATGCATACTCCTCAGGCAACCCTGAAGGCAAGGCCACTTGAGCTACCTCGAGCTCGGGTGATGGTGGTGGACGAGGCTGCACTGTTCCAGACATCTGTTTCTACACTCCGTCCGCCCCAGTGATACAAGTTGACCAGGATCCCCAGTGGAACTGAGGACTTATGGATGCTAAGCCAGGCAATCCTAGGACTACAGGATGGGTGTCTTTGGAATAAAATGTGTAGGGAGATGCTCTCTAGGTGTTAAAACCCCTGTAAACATTAACAACCCTTCCGTCATTTCTCTAACCGTTCCTTGGACCGTACTATAGATGGAGGTAATGGGTATGGGCTGATAAAAGCACTCTAGTGGGATTTTATGGGCATCAATCAAAATTCCCTGCTGACCCAAGTCAACTCTAAAGCAGTGGTGGAGACCAAACCAGAAGGAGTCTGGAAGCTATTGGAACAGATACTTGAGGAGCTAGGCTTCCTATGCTTACCCCTGCTTCCCCCGGTGCAGGCTAGATTGGGTCTTTTCCCTGACCTCCTTGGGCGCTCTTTCACAAAATGGCTAGCGCCCCCTGCACTGCAAGGTTTAGGTTCTTTGACACCAGCGTCTCCTTTCCTGGGAGATAAACTGTCCAATCTACTTGCATAGGTCTTTTATTTTCCTGTTGGGCGAGGGATTTGTAGGAGATCTGGGGACGGGACTCTTGCGACCAGAGTGCCCGAAGAGACGGACTCTCATGAGCTTGTTCCCTAAACCTGTAGTCCACTTTAGCACATAAATCAATTAAAGCATACAACACTCCTTTGGAAGATCCCTGCCATCTAACTCATCCTTAATACATGAGGCAAGTCCCCACCAAAAGATGGTTGACAGGCTACAATTGTCCCATTTTAATTTGGTCGCCATAGAGAAAAACTGAATGGCATAAGCGTTCATGGTGCATTCACTCTGTCATATCCTGAGTACCTCAGATGCTGCTACAGCATTATTTCCAGGTTCTCCAAAAGTCTGTTTGTACATAGCAAAAAATTCAGACAAGTTGTTCAAAATAGTTTCCCCTCATTCCCACAACAGGGACGCCCAAGCCAACGCAGTGCCAGAGAGTAGTGAGAGAATGTAGTTACCTTACTCCTATCATCAGGAAAATATCTCTGCTGCTGAGAGAAAACAATTTGACATTGGTTAAGGAAGCCTCTGCATTCAGTAGGATCCCCCCAAAACAAGGTGGGGTAGGTACCTTAATATGGCTACCTCTGCCCATACTGGGTGAGAGGCCCTAGACCTAGCTGCCTCCTCCTGTTGTGAATCCAGTCGTTGGGCAAGGGTGGCCACAGCCTCAGATAATTGGAGCACTCTTCCCGCTACTCCTTGAGGAGCGAGACGGCAGCAGGGGACTCTGAGCTCATGGTTTCTGGCAATCTGTGACATTTGTGAGCCCTTGGCCCAGAGGTGGCCGCTCATGAGAATCACCCACCACCTCTGGGTAGACCGAGTCCCCTCAGAACTAAAAGTACTCCAAACAACCGGACCTGGACCTCAAGTAGAGATGAACTGAGGCCGCTTTAATAGTAGCAAAACACAAGGCTAAAAGGGTAGCCAAATGGCACAGAAAGAAAACAAGCAGCCTAGCTACATAGTCTAACCTAGCTGGAGCAAGGCAGACATAAAATAAGCTAAAGTAGAACAGCCTAGCTGTATAGGAAGGAAATCAAACATAAGCAGCCTAGTTATGTCTCTCAACACTGGCTGCAGCAAAGGCATAACATAAAGTAGCAAGGCCTGAGTCGATGCTCCCAGGGCTGGTGAAATGAAGTAGCAAAACCCAAGCTGGCACTCCCAGGGCAGGTGAAGTAAAAGCTGAAGGCAAAGCTTTACTCCTCAGGACTACCAGGCTTGAAAGCAGGCTCACAGGAACACTTCATAAGGTGAAAGCTGTAGGCAAAGCGTTTACTCCTCAGGACTACCAGGCTTTGAAAGCAGGCTGCACAGGAACACAGCATAAGGTGAAAGCTGTAGGCAAAGCTTCAGGCCACAGCCTCGCAAAGAAACAGAAGTTGAACTAGCAGAGCCCCAGGCAGGCCTGGGCTTAATCAAGGATAAATTGCCAGCACACTGATCACACTCAGAAGCCATCTTAAGAACGTGCTCAGTGCTGATGACATCACCAGCTTGGCTCCACCACTCTACAGTGACCCCACAGGTCACTGACTGGAACTGCAAGTAATTTTAGTAGGTTTAGAAGGAGGACAGGGCACTGCGATCAAGGCGTGGACGTCGGTTAGCGACACAACCATGACAAACTGAGCCTTTCGACAACTGCTGGGAGCTGTGTATATAAAGCAACATGGAAAGATGAGTAGCTGTTGCTACACAGCTGCTACTAGAAACAGCACGTATACAGCTTACTTGGAACACTACCACATGTAGGCCCCAGTTGTTGCAGGCTAATCAAAACAGGTAAACTGTTGCAACTACACAACAGAGGTGGTGGTTACCGAGGAGTCCACTCAGGTGATGTTGCAGGAGAGGCTAAGACTGCAGCCGCACAGGCACGGATAACAATACAGGTGGTTGCTGCTACCAGGAAGAAACTCAAGAAGGTGTACTGCAATAACGTGCAATATAGGTGGATGTTGTTCTGTGAAAAAAAACACCAAAGGGGTGTTGCAATATAGGTGGTTGCTGCTACTGGGGAAGAAAACCCAAAGGGGTGCTGCAGTTGTGCAATATAGGTGGCAGCTGTCTCAGTACAAACAAGTGGCCTGCACCACATTGCAACCAGGATAGTTTCTGCAATGTTTGTTTATTAAACTTGATGAATCATTTTTTTTAACAAATCAAAGTGATGTATAAAAACAATTTAAAATAAAGAAAATAATGCCAATGATAAATAGGACAGAAACCAATCATACCAAAGAACAGACCACACATTTTCTGCTGCAAACTTGTCAGGCACAAATGCTCTGCATTACAATGACACTTGAAGATTTGGTGAAAAAATAAGTTTTCAAAGCCACCTTTAAAGCTCTCAAGAGGGTTCTGCGGCTTCTGCCCTAATCTGCAAGGTAGGCTATTCCAGAGAAAAGGTGCCACAAAATGAAAGGCATTTTTTCTTGTTACTTCATAATAGACCTACTGAGGATTTGGAAAAATAAGCTATGGTCATTGAGGGAGCCGGAGACAATGGGCCGGAGGTGTAAGGGGATGATCAATGCTGCCACTTATCAGGACCTGTGGATACCGCTTTCTAGGCCAAAGTAAGGATTTTGAATTGGATCCTCTACTGCACAGGAAGCCAATGTAGTTTCAACAAAAGAGGAATAACATGGTCTGATTGTCTTCCATGACATAGCATATGTCACCATATTTGAAGGGTCTGTAGTCATTTTAATGAAGTATTCAAGAAGACCTATATATGCCACATTACAGTAATCCAACTGAGAAACATACAAAACCAATAAAACAAATATGTAACACTTTGAAATCAAGGATGTTCACACCATTTTTATCCTTTGAAGAGCATAGAATCCCCTGTTTTAATACTACTGAGATTTGATTTGAAAAAGTTAATTTGAATCTATCATAACCTTAGATATGTAAAGTGGTCAACTGGGGGTATACGAGCACCAAACAACACAGGTATCAAGGAAGGAACTGAAGCATGACTGTAAACCAGCATACTGTGGTCTTTTGTTAATTTAAGACCAATGATGTTCGGGGAGCCAGGTGGAAACTTTATCCAAGCATTGCTTGCAAAGGTGAAAAGATCAGGGGTAGTAGGAGACATGTAATGAATAAGTAAAATATCATCTGCTAAAATATATGCTAAAACCTGGGGTCTGAATTAAATGGGCCAAAGGCTCAAATAGATGTTAAAAAGAGCTGGGGAAAGTATAGACCCCTGTGGAACACCACAGAAGAGCGAGTGAGAGCTCAATTGATCTTCTAAATTATTACCCTAAATGTATGATCCTTGAAAAAGGGAGTAAACCACTTCAAAACTGTACCACCAAGTCCAATGTCCTTAAGTCAATGCAGCATGAGGTCATGTTGATTACACTGAATGCTGCTGACAGTCAAGAGAGACTACCAATGCAATCAAGGCCTTTCTCCAGCTTATTATACACCTCACTCAACAGGGAAGGCAAACAGTCATGGTACTAAACCCTACCCTGAACCCAGACTGTGCAACCAAGACAGTTGCTGCAAATGTGCAGTGCCACACAAGTGACTAGTGCCATTATGCAACCAAGACAGTTGCTGCAAATGTTCCACACATAACAAGTGCCACTGTGCAACCCAATATAGTTGCTGAAAATATGCAACCAAAACTGTTGCTGCAAATGTGCCACATAGGTGACCTGCACCACTGTGCAACCCAGGTGGTTGCTGCAGCCACACAACCTAGGAGGCTGCCCATTCTGCGCAATACAAGTGGGTGCAGAAGTTACAACCCAGTTGGACAACAGTACCACCCAAGCAACCTGGGTGGTTCAACAGTGCCACACAGGAACTAAGAAACACAGGAATATAGTAAGAGCTGTGCACTACAGGTGGAAGTCAAGTGCACCACAGCTCAATAGAAGAACTGAGGCAATCGGGCAAACTCAACAGCTCTGAATCTCACTGGCTACAAAACTTGTTTTGGCTGTATTATTTCCATAACCGCAACCGAAAATAGTGCTACCATGATGAATCTGGTAAGCCAAATGAGTAGCTCATGTTGAAGCAGATTATACTAATCTAATTTGGTAGAACACAGCCAATAGCTGAATTGGACAGCTTTGATCAGATAGGAAATGTAAACAGCATGAAAAAAACAACCAACTGCCTTTACCTTAAAAAGAAAGAGCCGACTAGGTCAGCTCTATGCATGGTTGAACAAATCAGTTCAGAAGAAGGTTTTTTTTTTTTTAATGATAGGAATTATCTCTAGGACAGAAAATAAAGTTTAAAGGGTTCCTTTTTCCCTTGCTGAAACTGACATTATTTTCTCAGTAAAACTATAGATAACTTCTAATATCAGATTCTTGTGGGAAATACAGTCAAGGTCCTATGCCAAGATAAACAGTCTAATCTCCGCACAGACATATAGGGTCCATTTTACTAAGCATACCTACTGCACAGCAAAACGCACTGCTGTGGGAGGGCGCTGTGAAAGCATACCATGGTAGTGTGCCCATCAATGTGTGCTAATCCTGCTGAAAAATATTTTTTATTTTTCAGCACGGGAGTGTGACTGTGGGCAGAAGAGTAGTGCCGTGCCCTTTGCTAATCGGTAGCACAGGCACATTGCCGCTTGTTGTCCAATTACTGTGGGCTTAGCGCAGGAGCCCTTGGCGCCAACAAAGTAGGTGTCGCAAGTGTCTCCTGTGTTAATGGCCATGCACTAATTTGGAAATTAGCGTGTGGCCATTACAGAAAAAAATATGGAAATGCTGCCATTTTATTGTCACACTAAAGTGGCCACAGCATGTGGAAAACCCATGCGCTGACAACAGCACTGGCCACTTTTGAGTGCGTTTGGTAAAACGGCCCCATAGATAAGACTACAACATACAGTTGATATGAGAGAAGCGACATACAAATGAACAGCAGTATGTTCCAGCATAGTCACTAAATAACAGCTCTCAAGATTAGCAATTATCTGACCTCAGGATCCACACTTGAGAAAGAATAAAAAGGGAGAGGCTCTTAATGTGAGCTGCATTTTTTCCCCAACATTAAGAGCTAATAAATGTCCAGATTTGCCTACTGAGAGTCATACAGCTAGGATAGTCAGGCAGCATAATTAGAGAAAAAAACCCAAACAGCTGACAAACAGGAAGAGAATTCTGGCAGGAAGAACTGTGACAAAATTTAAAGCAGCACCTATAAACAAAAAGGTAGCCTTCCACATAGAGAGTCACAGACAAATATTAATTGCCTAAAGAAACCGGAAGAGCATGGCTTTCTCTCAGTAACTCATACAGCTGATCAGGAAAGAGTTCTTGCTGTGAGGAATGAGCAAGCCAGATACCTGTGTGTGTTTAAAAAGGAACAGAAACACAGACAACACTAGTTCATTAAGGGAGATGATCAAAGGTAAATGTGGGTGCTAGAGGCCACTGTGCCACACTAGCACCTGCATTTACCTGCTCAGAATGATCAGAGGGCTCTAGCATGGCAAACAATGAATGTGCCAGAGAAAACTGCAGAGCTCATTTAAATTACATTTAAATGAGCTCATGGATATTGTCCCCTCATGATCAGAAAACTACGCTCTGATCTTCCTGCACTTCTAGCACCTTAACCGTACGCCAGCTCAGAGTTAAGGCGTTAGAGTTAAGGGGAAAGCCTCCCCCTGCTCTGACAAGGCAGCCTGGACCCCACACACAAATAAAAACCAGCATTATACAGAAGTTATATGGAAGTTAAATCCCATCCCATTCATCCTGTGATGCACAGGGACTGCTAGTCCCTCCTCCTCCAACTTCTAAGGTACTGGGGAGGGGGTTGTGTCAGGGGGATCCCTCCCCCACCACTAGCCCACCAGGGAAATCTTTTTGGTAGGGGAGGATCAAGTTGAGCACCCTGTCACTGGTCACACTGGACTCGCGGTGGCGGCCAGTGGGAGTGAGGACAGGGATCCCACTGGACCGCCAGGCTGGCTTTTATTCACTTGCAGGGTCCAGGGGTCCAGGAGTGTGGTGGACCCCCAGAGCCTTATCAATAGGGGAGGAGGGTCTGAGGGTCTAGTAGACCCCCAGAGCTGACGCTGACAGCACAGGGCTGACAATTGACAGCCTGGGTTGACACTTGACAGCCTGGCTGACACTGACAGCCCGTTTCCTGGGCATGCATTCACAAGTTGTGCTTAATTCACAACTTTTGAACGTATGCACCATGTGCCATCCACCCACTTTGCTCCCTCATGATGGAAGCTAACAGCGTGCATATCATTTGCATATTATTAGCTTTGATCATGAGGGAGTTAGGTCAGGGCGCTGCTGTGGCAGTAAAACTCCAGTGTTTTTTCTTGCAGCATTGGGGGAGGGGGAGGAGGATTGATAGAGATCTCAGAGATATACTCAGCTCCGTAGAAGAGCCGCCTTTTTAATTTTTTTAAATAGGAGCTTATGCCAAAGAAGGCACCCCAACTCAACTGAAACCCCGATATTAAACTGGGTCGGGAGAACAAGCCCATGAGAGCATCCCCAACTTGACTGAAGCACAGCTGAGAAGCTGGTTCAGGAGAATAAGTCAAATAGGCACCCCTAAGTCAACTGAGACTCAGCATAAAACTGGCTCAGGAGCACAAAACCCAATCTGGTCTGGAGCAGGGCTGTTAGCCCATCATCCATCTGCTTAAGAGACAAAGATATACTGAACATTCTATACAGCATGATACCCCTGAGGGAAGAATCACTTTAAGAACTATTTTCATTCTCTGTCCCCATCCACTGGTAGACAGACACAATCCATTGGTCTGGACTGGTTTGACAAGATGCCATGGAAGAAGCCACTTATACACATGTGTGGCCACATATGTGCAAAAATGGCTTTATAAATGATCCCTTAAATCTTTGCTTCTCAAACTGTTATCCTTGTATGACCCCATTTAACACTTAAATATTCTCTTGACCTATAATGATGAAAACAAATTAGCAGACCCCAACTCTCTTCCCTGTCTCATCTGCTTCATTCTTCACCCTTATCTAAACAAATTGACAGTAGTATATCTGTGTGTAGATGGTCCTTCCATATTCAACACTATTTAACCAGCCAGGACGGCTTCTGGCTGGTTAATTAGCCTTAAATCTCAGCTAAATGCTGATATTCAGGCCCGAGATACCCAGATAGTGCCAATATTCTTGGCTAGCATCTAGCCCGGTCACCGGCTGTGTCGCACAACATAGCCGTTAGCACTAATATTCATCAGCGGATAGGCTAAGTTTAACAGCCAGGTAGACCCTATAAATAGCAAGTCTATCTTTGGCCGCTATGTATAAAGAGCCAGTTAGGCAGATATTCATCAATTGACCAGCTAAGGTTATAGCGGCCAAAAAAAACCTGGACATTCAATGTTGGTTGCTAGATGGCCTGGCATTGAAATTTCCAGGTTTGCCACCGACTGAGTTAGCTGGGCTGGCCTCTCGCAGTCGCTGTATTGGTGGGCGGTGCATTGTATTTGAACGACAGTGTTTGGGTAGGTGATGTGTACATATCTGTGTGTAGATGGTTTGGGTCAATATTTCAAAACGATTTGACCAAGCCAGAAAATGCCCACCGAACAGTTAAATTGATTGTTCAGGGCTATCTGCTAATTTTCGGCAGCACATAACCGATTATCACTGCTGAAATGAAAAATCAGCTATTTGGGGGGGGGGGGGGGGGGGGGGGGGGGGCATTTGCGGGGCGGGGTCAGCACTTGGCCAGTTATGTGTCAATATTCAGCACCTTAACCGCCCAGGATAACTGCATAAATGGGTCCATATAAAACACAGTCATGTCTTATGTTCTGAATATTGACAATAATCAGCCATGTGCTAACGAGTCACTGCATAAACTGGATAGTCAATGCTGAAGCCCAGACATGACCCGGCACTGAATATCTGGGAACAACACCATTGAGGGTGAGCAAAACACTCACTTTTAACCCCAGTGTGTAGATAGTGGGTGGTGTGTGTGTATGTGTGTGTTTGGATATAGCACACGTGAACGACTGTATTTGGGTGGTGGTACGTGCATATGGGTTTGTAGGTAGCAGTTTTACATGATGTATGGTGTGTTGTGTGTAGTGTGATATTTAGTTCTCACTTGTGCAAGGTCTAACTATTTGCCATTACTCTTTCGTTCTCTCCTGTAACTTGCTGCATTGGATGCACAGACAAAATGAACAACTGTAAGTCTCCGCTTTTTGTGTCCCTATCAGTAATTCTCATGTGAGGTGTGCATAGAAGAGGATGAGGGTGCCTGAATGTTTCCCCTTTAATTCATTAACTAGAAAATAAAACACATCCTGATCATTCCAAAAAGAATTGAAATAAGAATGATTTTACCTAGCAAATGGTTATTGCTCTGTTTGAAATGTTTCTATTATTTCCCTTCCTTACAGTAACGGTGCCCCCCACAATCACAGAGCAGTCTAATGAGACGTATGTGGTGTACCCTAATAATGACATTTCTTTGAAGTGTGAGGCCACCGGAGATTCTGCCCTGATGTGAGTATCACTTTGAAGAAGGAAGGATACACAGAATGCATCTTGCTGCCAGAGGGTGGGGGTGTTAGTATTGGTGAGGGGGATCGATCTAGGGGCTCCATATGCTGGGCATGGACACAGCTTGGTGATGGAAAGAACAAGATTTCTGCCACTCTCAGTTTAGCAAGTCAGCACCTGGCTCAGACACCTGTGGGATTTCCAGTCTCTCTTGCCCCCTCCTTCTCTTCCTCTACCAGGAAACCAGCTGCCAGCTTGCTAAATCACAGGAGGGTTGTGAGTATTCACCTACGCTCTCTGCCTCTTTCTCAGTGAGTCTTTCAGATTCACTGACACTGTGCCGACATTCTGCCCCTATTCTATCAAAGTCTCTCTATTCCATATAAAAAGTGAATTACTAATAGTAAAGGCAATGCTTTAAATACATTCATTGACATTTTAATTATGATTGGTTAAGGTTCTATATCCTCCATTCCTAAATGCCTTTCTATAAATCAACAAGAAAATGTTTACCACCTTTTAGCCAGGCCAACAAGCACTTTACATAGGAACAATTAAAGTAGATCATGGATAATATAACGTTATGTAAGAAAACATAAATAATAACAGATTTTAACAGCACAGAAAATAGCCTAACTTATCATTACAATTGCCCAAACCTGTCTACATAAAGCCAAGTTTTCAAGGCCTAGACCCAGCAAATGCTCGAGCCTACATGCCTCCTGCTCATGCCGAGGCCCTAGTGGCCATTGCCACTCAGTTTTCAGACAGCCAGCAGGTGTCAGCTTGGCAGCTGTTGACATTATTGGGCCACATGGCTTCTACTGTTCACCTCCAGTTGAGATGTGCCCAATGGACCCCTAGCTTCCCAATGGTACCCAGGCCATGGGGAACATAGCAGATGTCCTCTCCATAAACAAAGAGCTCACCTGGTTACTCCACTGGTGGACAATTCAGCCCAGTTTGACCCTGGGACTCCCATCCAAATTTCTCCACCCCAGAAAATTCTGATTATGTATGCATCCCTCTGGGGTGAGGTGCCCATGTGGATGGGCTTCACACTAACGGAGTATGGTCTGCTCAGGAGTCCAGCTAGCAGATCAGCCTCCTAGAACTACGGACAATTTGAAACACTTTAAAGGCTTTCAGAGATTAGTTGACAAATCAAATTGTTCACATTCAAACAGACAATCAGGTTTCCATGTATTATGTGAACAAGCGGGGGAGAGGTACAGAATCTTTCCCCTTGTGTCAGGAGGCCATCGGGATGTGCCATGGGTTAACAGCCACAGCATGGTGCTCTGAGCCACATACTGGCCGGGAAAGACACAGTCTGGCAGACAAGCTGAGCAGGGGTCATGCATCTGCACAAGTAGTCTATCAACATGGGTGTGTCCCAAAGAACTTCAAGAGTGGGACACCCCCTCGGTGGATCTTTTTGTCATTCACCTCAACAACAAAGTCCCTCAGTTCTGCTCCAGACACAGAGGGTATATTCAGATACCCCCTGCTTGTTGGTGTAATACATTGCAACAGGATTATCAGTTTGAATGAGTACAATTTGAATGAACAGCTGATCTCTGAAAACCTTTAGAGTATTCCAGATTGCCTGTAGCTCCAGGAGGTTGATCTGAGCTGATCAAGTACCTTGGGTGTGTCCATCTACATGAGCTCCCCACTCCAGGTGAGATGCACCCCATCAGCACTTTCTGAGCTGAGTAATTTGGAATGGAGTCCTATAGTCAAATTGGTTGAATTGACCACCAGAGAAGGGACTGAACCAACTCGGTGTCACTCAGATGACATCTTCTAGATTCTCGGAGGCTTGACACCACTGGGAACATAGAGTCCACTGAGCTGCTCTCATGTGAAGACATGCAATGGGTGCGACATGCACCGTGGAGGCCATGTGGCCTAGCAGCCTCAACATCTGCCAAGTCGTGACCTGCTGGCTGGCTCAAACCTGAGTGGCAAGTGTGACTAGAGCATCCACATTTGGCACAGGAAATAGGCTCATGCCTGCTGTGTGTGAGCAGGGCTGTAATGATTTTAATTGCTGAACCAGGAGCAAATGGGACAGGGTAGTTTAAAATGAACCCTAGTTCTGCGCATAGACCCCTGAGCACTGTCCTTCAAAGTGCTCTTCACCAGCCATCGTCCAGGTAGGGAAACACGTAGACTCCCAGTCTGCATAGCAACACTGTGAATACCACTAGACACTTGGTGAAAACCCTGGGAGCTGACACAAGGCTAACGGCAACACTTGGTACTGGAGTGACGTGTTCCACCCCAAAACCTGAGATACTTCCCATGGCCTGGAAGTATCGGGATGTGAGTGTAGACTTCCTTTAAGTCCAGAGAACATAGCCAATATTTTTCCTGAATCATTGGGAAAAGGATGCCATGTTTTCTTTGGCACAAGGAAGTACATGGAATAGATCTCTTCTGTTCTTCCCCTGGTGGAATGGGCTTCACTGTGTGGGCTTTTAGAACAGCAGAGAGTTCTTGGTGCAAGTACCTCCTTATGAAGAGAGCTGAGGTGAGATGCTCTCGGTGGGCAATTTGGTGGTCTCTGCTGCCAATGCAAGGCATAACCGAGATGGACTATTTGAAGAACCCACCGGTCTGAGGTTATAAGGGGTCACATTTCTTGGAAAAAACTTAGCCTCCTTCCTACCGGTAGGTTGTCCAGGAGCTCTGCTAGAGCCAGTCAGAAAATCATCCCCTGTTTGACTGGGTAGCTGGCTAGGCCTTGGGTGCACACTGTTGATGAGAACAAGTGCACTGGGTCTGAGCCTGCTGATGCTGGAGAAAAGAAGGAGCATACTCATGCCTCTGTGAGTAGTAGGACCCTCTTCAACTTGCCCAAAAGCCTCCTGGATGAGGAGGAGGGTACAGAAGGCACCCAGTGAGAGGAGAGTATTAAAAGTGTCAGTGTGTTTCTTGATGAGGTCAGCGACCTCCTCCACCTTCTCTCCAAAAAGGTTATCCCTCCCAGCATGTGGGCATCTGCTAATCTCTGCTGGACCACAGAGACACGCAGCCATGAGAGTCTGGTCATTGTATACATTATACATTGAAGGTATCTTAGAGCCATGGTCAAGAACTTACAATGTACTTTCTGCTGCTTGACCAGCTGGTAAAGAGATTCGGCCTGCTGTGTTGGGACATAGTCTACCAAGTCAGACATACTGCGCACCAAGTTCAGCAAGTAAAGGCTCATGTAGAGCTGGTAAGATTGTATGTGGGAGATGAGCATAGAGGCCTGATACATCTTCCGCCAAAAGATCAAGGGCTTGAGCTTCTGTGCCAAAGGGCACCGAAGCATAATCCCTGGAACTCCTGGCTTAAAGCACGGATTCCACCACCAGGGAATGATGAGGCAGTTGAGGCCTGTCAAACCCTGGGGAACTTTAGATCTGATAAATAGTATCAATCTTTTTGAGCAGGACATGGACCGACAGAGAGGACTCCTAGTTCTTCACCTGACATCTTTCAAGATCCGGTGAAGCGGGACCATCACAGCCTCTCTAGGAGGAGAGTCGTAGTCCAGGATCTCAAACATCTCAGCCCTGGGCTCATCCTCTGTCTCTAAATGAATAGGAATGGCAGCTGACATTACCTTACAAAACCTGGGAAGGAAAGGCACTCAGGTGGAGACTTGCTCTTATCCTCAGGAAGGGAGGGGTCATATGGGATCCCATAGGACTCTTCCTCCAAGAAGTATCTAGGGTCCTCATCAGACGTCCATGAACACTCTTCATTGGTGTTAGCAACATAGTCCTCATGGTAGGGCTGAGTCCTTGAGATAGAGGAACCACGTCCTTGTCTGGAGGAGCATCAAGGTGTAGGCACCAGCCTCGACTCCGGCGAAGCTTCCTCCACTGACATTGAGGCAGTTGTAGTATGGGTGGCTGTCGGTGATGCGTCACTGGGGTCGGAGGTCTCACCACAGTCTGAGAGCCTGGCAGGGCAGCAGGAGGAGGTGTGTATGGTGTAAGCACCACAGATGCTGATGTACTCGATGCAGTCTGCTGAAGTATCCCCCGCCAAATGCTCATAGTGCAGGACCCAATGCGCTGATCAAGGACTGCCATCGAGAAAGGCTAGGGGCATCGGTTGAGAAGCAGCCTGCTGAACAGCCGGGGTCAGTGTGGGTGCCTAGTCCTTGCTGCATGGAAACCCATGTGTCAGCACTTCCACAATAGAGTGAGAGCAGTCATCCCAGTGCCGACACTTTTCAGGGGCCAGATCCTTTTGTGCCCCAGTGCTCCCAGCACTAATGCATTGAGGAGGATCAATGCCAATGCTTCTTGGCCTTCACCTGATGCCAGTCATCGATGCTTCTTGGTGGCGATGATAATGCCGAATCCCTATGCCTCCTCGGTGTCAGGTCCTGATGCTGATTGATTCCGGGGTCCCTATGCTGTAGTTGACACCGAGACAGGCGGAGACCTGCTCGATGCATGACCATTCCCAGTATCTGAGCCATAGGGAACCAATGCACCCGATGCAGATGCCACGCTTGATGTCGATGCTGACATTAATGTTGAGGTTCGGACCGGGCTCCAAAATATTTTCCTCTTTCAGCCTCTCTGGCCAGCTGAGTCCTTTTCTTCATACAAAGGCAAACAACACAGCTGGAAGGGGTATGGTCAAGCCCCAAACACTGGAGACACCAATAATGGGTGTCCTTACCAGAATTGGTCCTGTTGCACCGTGCACAGCACTTAAAGCCACTGGGAGCCTTCGATGACTTGGAAGGGAAAACATCCATGGCCAAATCAAATGACTCAATGATGACCTTAAAAAGGGGCAAATCACCAAGAAAAAAAATAATAAGAAGAGCCTGACTGCAGCTCAGGCCTAAGATGGCCTAATGAGCACAGAAAAAATGAAGAAAACCTAAAAGTGGGGAAAAAACAAACTAAACCTATAAGGGGTAAAAGGAGAAAAGGGAAAAATGAGGAAACATCAGTAAAAACCCTGCCAGGAAGGCACAAAAAGCTGCAAAAATAGCTACACCAGACGCAGTAAGGGAGCTGTAAAACAGCACATCTTCTCACTGCAGATGAGAGAAGACTGCTGGTCCCACATTCTTGTGGCTGGCAGGAAGGCAGTCACGCATGCATGGTAGGGACGCTGGCAAGTGTCTTAAAGCTGTAGTATGCTATTTCAAGCGTTCTGCACTGGGTGACGTGAATGATGTCACCCACATGTGAGATATGGCCTGCTGGTCTTCGGTGAAAAAGAAAGTAAACAAAATTGCCAAAAATCTAAAAGAAGGGAGGGAAGATGGGGGGGGGGGGGGGGGTTAGATACCCTGAAGGAACCAAAAATATCACTTATGAAGACACTAGGAAGAAAACAAAAAAGCCAAATAACCTGAAGAGAATCATGGCCGTGAGGAAGACATATCAGCGCTGTGGAGAGAACAAGACTGGCAGTCCCTCGTGACTCCAGTGGGTGGGAAGGCCTACTAAAAGCTTCTTAAAGTGATAGGTATGCTGGGTAGCATTCGCACTGGGGCTCTATTGGAGACATCACCCACATGTGAGAAACTAAGTCCTGCTTGTCCTCAGAGAATGGTGTTAAATTTGATTGCAGCATTGAAAACTTAGTCGTGAAATAGGATGCTTGCTGAAAGGCTGATGAAGCAGAGGATAATTTGAGACAGGCTTTCCTGTACGGTCCTGAAATATCTTATATAGCCTTGCAGTATTAGGGGCCCATGCAAATCTGATCAGAATAATATTGTTTATTAGATTTATAAATGTCTTTTTGGTACCAAATACAACATAGATTTATATTTCTGTGGGAGAGCAGGGGTCCTACATTTCCTCCTTTGTCATTCATGATGACATAATGTCATCTCAGGAGTTGTAATTTACCTGTATACCAAGGTTGCCTTAAGGAAGTTGCCACCAGAGGTGGTGCCAGAGTATTAAAAGTAAGTGCCGATGATTCATTTCATGTATAGGCGGGAGCTTCTAGGAATAGTTTTTCAAATTTGCCGAGATCAAGATCAGGATGACAGTCAAGCAATTTGGTGTGATTGAGGATAGATCTCTATTGAGTCTTGCTGTGGAGAAGAGGAGGGTTGTATTGGGACTTTATCAAGTGTAAACATATAGGAGACAGTGATCTGTGTAAGTAGGGTGATAGGACAGTGAGAGGTCAAAGATATGTGAAGTTGGTGGATCAACAGCAGATCAATCTCCATAGGGTATGTAATTTTGATAAAAAAAAATTTCAACAACAGGATGAGGTTGGGAACCCTGTTCCTGATCCCTCATACACACCTATTCTTCTCCACCTTCTCTCCCCCCCTGCCCTCTTGGCCCTCCCTATAAAACCCTCTCTTCAAATGCCCTGACACACATAGCTCTCGTCCTATCTCTACTCAACACATCCCACCTTTACTCACATCCCACTTTCCACTCCTCCCCACTCACGGTCCTCCCAATCCTTGTGCACACACCACACCTACCTCTGCCCTGCAGATTGACTCCTAAATCCTCTCCTACACCCTCTGCCTCTTGTACTTCTATCCTACTGCCATTACTTGTGATCTTCAGCAAGTCGGTTAACCCTCTATTGCTTCAGGTACAAGCTTAAGGCCTAAGGCTTAAGGCTTAATATTCAATGGATCTTATCCAGATTCGAGCAGCTCCTATGCAGATAAGTCCTGATCAGAGATCCTACTGGGATTTTCAGTGCCAGTACCCGGATAGTGTTACTTAAAATCTGCTCAGATTGTCTTGGCACTCTCCGGGCAGTGCATGGGCAGTCCAAGTGCAGAGTCTAGGTGGAACCGGGAATTACCCAATGTGGCATATTCAGTCCACTAATAGGGTACTATCCAGATAAATTAGAACAACAAAATGTTCTAACTTTATCCAGGTAGTTATCTGTGTGCCAATCTTAGAATCACTGGTACTTGGATAAGTACCAGTGGCTTCATTATAACTAGATATTCAGCGCTGGTATCTGGGCATAAAGAGCCCTGATGGCTGGAGGTTGAAAGCATTAACTACTGCAGGCTGAATATACTGACCTTCTACACTGTAAGTTCTCCAGGGACAAGAAATACCTACTGTACCTGTAACTCCACCTTGAGTTAGTGAGAAAGGTTGAGCTAATCCTAATCTAGTCCTTTCCAAACACACCCTACTCCTCCTATCTCCATCTTACACACTGGCTCCTAAATATTCTCCCCATACCCTCTGCCCTTCTGCCCTAGTCTTACATATTCTCCTAAATCTTCTTCACACCCCCCTCTGACCCTCCTGGCCTCTTCTCATCACCTGTGCTTCCCATCTGCAGATCTCACAGAGGGTAGAACTGAATTTGGGGAGGAAGTGAAGAGTGGGAAGGAGGAATAGAGTGAGAAGAATGAGGAATACATGATGGGTGAAGAAAGTGGGGAATGGATGGTAAAGAGCAAAAGAAGGAATGTATAATGGAACACATAGGATATAGAGAAATGACTGTTGTGGAAAGATGAGGAGGGATGGAGGGTGGCAGAGCTTCTCAAACTGTGGGTTGGGACCCCAAATAGGGTCACAAGACCTCCTTTTGGGTTCATGACCTAGGTTCTCTATAGGTACATCATTATTCTGCACCTCCAAGGGGGTGTTCACACAGTTTTATTTGGCTGCAATCATGGTGTCCACAGGCACCAAAAGGTTGGTAAGGACTGGAAGGTGGGAACTCACAGAGGTTAATGCTTGGGAGAGAAAGGGAATATAAGGAAGGTAAAGTAAGGAAAATGGATAATGAAGTGTTGGGAAAGGAGGGTAATTGGGGACTGTTAGAAGGTATAAAGGGTTCTGTGGTTGTTTCTGACTTTCTCTACCTACTCAGGTTTCGCTGGACAAAGGATGGTGAGTTCTTTGATTACAAGAAAGACCACCGTATCAACACTAAGCGAGGTTCCGGTACCCTCTCCATTCCCAACAGTAACGGCTTGATGGTGAAGAGCTTCCAGGGCACCTGGCGCTGCTATGTCAGCAACAAGTTTGGCACTGCCGTCTCCAGCAAGATCCACCTCGTTGCAGAGAGTAGGTGCTCCCAGGGGTGTAATGTGTGGGTGCACATTCCAGAGTCCTTCCCTGCCCAAGAATGAGGACTTCTCCTTCCAAATATTTGGCTACCAAATGTTTGAAAGGCAGACATCTTCAGAAGTGTGTCAGGGTAGCATCACAAACATACTATGTTCTTGGACTGGTGTTGCAGGAAATGACCTCATAGTCATCACACACATTCATATCAATGAAAACTAATCATCAAGATATTCCACAGGTGTGGTGCACTGATGGTCTTGCTCTTCTGCCTGATAAACATGGTCTGTGCATTACCGTTGGTAGCCCTCCTCTCCAAAATGGCCATAGCCCAGAAAACAGTTTAGAGAATTAGTTAATTAAAAAAGATAAGTACTTAAAACAGAAATTGGTGTGGGAGGAAACTGCTAGTTAGTTACCTTCTAACTTCAGATTTGGATCTAGATTTTTTTTTAAATAGCTCTTATAAGCTGTAAATTATTTTCTGTAACCTCATATCCTATATTTATCTAGTCTTTTTTATGGTTCTCTGTTTCTGTGTATGTGTTTTCCCATTTTTCTTTGTGCATATATGTTGCACAGTATATTTGAGGGGGATGTAAGGGAATCCTGTTTCTATGGCAACAGTTACCATAGTTCCCAGCCCCTCTGTGTGGTGGTGATGTAAGGAATTGAGGGGGAAGGGGGAATGACTTTGGCAGGTCCTCTGGCGGCCCTTCCTCCTTTCACTGCTGAAGTGAAAAGAGATCTCACTCTGGATGAGGAGAGATGGTAGGGGAGAGGCGAGAGAGAGAAACAGAGATTCAGAGATTAGAAGGGAGATACAAGGAGATCTGGAAGGTTGTTTTCAAACGGATATAGCCATCCAACTAAGGAACTATCTGGCTAGATCCATCAGGGTGAAAATCCCCCCTCAGTATGTGGCTAATTATAAGCAGTAGGTTTTACCAGGAGACTATATTTAGCTGCTTAAAAAATGGGTTTTCCAGAAGGCATGCTCAGACCAGGGGAGACAAATTTGCAGACAGGTTGAATTTTCTATTATGTGTGTGTAGGTTTTCTCATGTACTTTAACCCACAGAGAAACACCAGGATACTTTATTGCAGATACTTTCTGCCCTCATAGTTATATTGCAATACAAGCAAACCACATAGCAAAAGACACCTGAGAACTACAAAGTTTTTTTCACCAACCTAAAAAAAAGGAAGTCCCTTTCAGGTGATGAAAGAAAGAAGACAGACAGAAGTCTGCAAATTGGAAAGTGAGGTAATGTCTTAGACAAACAAACAAACAACAAACAAAAATCCCAGAATACCAGTTATTCTCTAATAAACTATAACCAGTACCACTTGGCTAGACTCACAGATTACAGAGAAAGAAAATACCCCTAACTACCCCAATGCCAGAATGATCATAAAGCCATAGGACCGACCGTTTAGTGGAATGCAGGATTGTGTCTGGTCCTCCAACAGTGGCGGAATGCTTCTCCCATCTGCTCCAGCTGACTTGGCACTAGTTTGCGAGCAGAGAAGCCAAAATAAGCAGAGGGTAGACATGCAGAAAGATACAAGGTAAAGTGAAGTCTTTAAGCCACAGGCTCACTACAAAGGATGGCAGCTCAAAATTAATGTGCCCTTTACTATCCTGGATTGATTCAGTTTGGATCTGTGTTACTCATAAAATGGTGGCCTAAACTGTATGCCCACAGGAGGAGGGGGCAAGAGGCAGGAACACCAGAAAATAAGAAAATAACTAAGACGTATGAGCTCCTTGTGATACCAAAAGCAAGCCATCTGCAATAAAAGGAAATAATCAGAAATATTATTTATGAAATAGATAATCAGACCCTTGCATATTGTCCACAAGTAGTGTGTTCTCCTCTCACTCAGGGGCTCTTTTACCAAACTGTAGTAAAAAGGTCCCTGTGGTAGCAGCATGCTGTTTTTGGCCGTGCGCTGAGGCCCTTTTACCACAGCAGGTAAAAGGCTGCAAAGCTACATGGCCATTTGGTAAGATTGATCATACCGTATGACCATGCAGGAGAAAGCACTTACTGCCACCCATTGAGGTAGCAGTAAGGGCTAACCCAACGGTAACTGGGTAGCAGTGCAAACCCCCCCCCCCCCCCCCCCAACTCAAGCCCTATTTTCCCCAGTGTGGGGAATGGTGCACGTTGGGGCTAGAATTTCTGCTGGCGCCCATGTTAGGCTGGTGGTGGCAGCTCCAAATTGGTGCGCAGTAAGCCTGTGTTGGGCTTACCACTGCTTTGTAAAAGGATCTCTCAATGGGGGAAATGGGACTTGATATACCACCTTACCAAATTGGTGAACGGTAAGCCCATGTTGGGCTTACTGCTGCTTTGTAAAAGGGCCCCTCAATGGGGCTTGATATACACACCTTCCTGTGGTTTTTGCAACTACGTTCAAAGCAGTTTACATATTATATGCAGTACTTATTTGTACCTGGGGCAATGGAGGGTTAAGTGCAGGGCTTTTTTGAGGGGGTACTTGGGGGAACTGAGTACCGGCAACCTTTTCCATTGTCTGCTAACTTGACCCATGGTCCCCAATTTCTAATGAAAGAGCTCAGGCTCTACACACCAATTCTGCCTTGTCATTGATTCTGTGACTGGTTGCAGGGGGCCTGGCTATTCTGGGGTGGTCCCTCAGTGATCACCCCACCGCTGAAGGGTGGCCTAGCATTTAAGTACCAGCACCTTTTTTGCTAAAACAAATGCACTGGTTAAGTGACTTGCCCAGAGTCACAAGGAGCTGTAGTGGGAATTGAACCCAGGTAGCCAGGATCACGTCCACTTCGGCTACTCGGCTAACCACTCAGCTACTCTTCCTCAATGGAGTATACACTACAATAGGTAGGTGCTTTGAAATCATAGTGCCTACCTTTATGCAATATCGGGGCAATTCTAGAACTAGGCACCTCCAGCTAGACACAGCAAGAGCCTGTTCTCTAACGAAGCAAGTGCCTGCTTTCCTATAGAACACTAGCGAATCTGAGTACTTGTGCAGAATTGAGCGCCCAGTCCATGCTCCACCCTGTGTATGCTCCCTTGCAAATACACACTATGGAAGTTTAGTGCATGCTTAGGCTGTGTACTAGCATATATATGCGTGTCTCAGTGCACACATATGCATGTATGTGCTAATAATCCTAAATATTCACATGTGCCATGGGTGTGAAAAAGTTAGCACCTCTATAATTGCTCCAATAAAGACAGTACTGTAACTGGGCCCCCGTATTTATACACCCTTATGTACATAAATGTACAGACTACTGGCACTTTTGTGGATCAGTGGTACACGTGTGTATAAGTGGAAAACAAACTAGCAGATCAGTATAATATCCAAAAAGACTTTATGAAGATACCGTATATGAAACAATGCCCGACACAGGCCGTGTTTCGCCTTGTTAGCAGACTAATCACTGATTATCTGGCGTTAGCCAGATATTCTATTTTATGCTGCTCATGCTGGTTTTTTATGAAGAAGATTCCTTATATCCTTGTTCTGATATATAATTTGATACCGATCTTATTTAAGAAAGATACAGACTAGCCCTGACGCAGCCTATTGTTGGGCGAAACACGGCCTGTGTCGGGCATTTGTTTCATATACGGTATCTTCAATAAAGTCTTTTGGATATTATACTGATCTGCTAGTTGTTTTCCACGTTGGATTTTGCAGATCGTTTGCCTTGTTGTTTTCTGGACCCCCACTTGTGTGTAAGTGGCAGCAGGTGACTTAGTGCTGTTCTGTAAGGGTGCATATAAGTGTCACGGGATGTGAATTTAAGGGGGTGGAGCATGGGCGTGGCTACCACGTCTCTATACAGTTCACAAAATACTGTCAGTTTCACACACTCCTGCCACATTCACATGATGCAGTTACGCCTGGATCTAGAGGTTTATAAACAGGTTTTCTCTTGCACGTTTGCTTATTTGGTGGCTAGCCACTGGAATTAATTACCTATTGATCTAAGAAGGCAATGTGATTATATGTTTTTTTGAAAACTGCTGAAAACCTTGTTTAAGACATTTTTAATGCGACTGTGTTAATTTCTTGATGGTTAGTTGACCGTCGTGTGTAATATTCCTAGAGTTGGTCCAGTTTACTCTTTTGTGAGCCACACTGAACTTTTGTGGTAAGTGTGGGATACAAGTGTCATGTATTATCATTATTATGTACAAGTAGGGGCACTGATGCCTGGTTATGATAGTATTATTAACAGAATCCAGGCACCCATATTCCATTATAGAATAGGATTTCACCATGTGGCAAAGGGCACCTAAAAGGAGGTGCCCATTTTAGAATAGCCCCCAATATATATAGGTGTTTCTGAAAGTGGAGCAGGGTGGGCCAACCATTAGACATGACTAGGCAGTCACCTAGGGCATCAGCTTTTTAGGGGCAGCAAAGAGCAGCTACAGCCAAAGCAGAACACTCGGTCCTAAGCAGGGCTTTTTTTGAGGGAGTACTTGGGGTACTGAGTACCGGCACCTTTTCTGTTGTCTGCTAAAATTGACCCATGGACCCCAAGTTTTAATGAAAGAGCTGAGGCTCTACACACCAATCCTGCCTTGTCATACATTCTGTGACCGGTTGCAAGGAGCTTGGCTATTGTGGGATGGGTCCCTCAGTGATTACCCCACCCCTGAAGAGTGGCCTAGCATTTGAGTACCAGCACCTTTTTTACTAGGAAATACGCACTGGTCCTAAGATCCACACAAATTCAAAGAGCCATCAGCATGTATTTAACCTGCATTTTAATGGCATTTTTGTGTGATGATCATGATTGTTGAGTTTAATTGTCAAAATCTTTGGGGAGGGGCTGCAGGATAGGGCTGGGAAATTAATGGGGGGGGGGGGAAGTGTTGATCTGAAGGTTCACCTAGGGCATCCACTACCCTTGCACTGACTCTGGGGAGCAGAATGAATAGAGTAGGGGCAGGACTGGCACACATGCATGTATTCTATAAATTATTTATATGCACTGATTTCTGCTGGCACATACACACACAAAGTTACTCCTGCCTCAGAAGACGTTTAACTGTGTGGAAGCCTTCAGGGTGGCAGTTTTATACAGGCACATATCTTGCCTTTAGAAAATAGGCACAACATATGCTCCTGCATGCCTTCTTATACTCTGACAAGGATTCACCTAAGGTCACACTGAGGACCAGGGCTTAAAAGCCTGTCTTCTTTCCTTGCATGTCTTAGAAGGTAAGGGGGGGTAGGGTGATAACAGAAGGGATTTACGCTGGTGACGTGACCATTTACTTACCATTTAATAATGAAATTCTGAACAGCATTTGACCTAATGGAATCATGGGCATCAGCATTCAAACTAAAATTAAACAGAGAGAAACTCAATTTCTAGTCTAACAGACCCTGTTTCATTCCTACCTTACTAAAGAATTCACCATAGACAAATGCAAATATCCATTAGAACAGACTATGATAATCCTGGGTATAATACTCAATCAATACCTTCCGAGTTTCAAGCATTATTTTTATTTATTTTATTTAATGGATTTATTAATCGCCTTTGTGAAGAGATTCACCCAAAGCAGTGTACAGCAGGTACAGTTTAACATAAAACTTACAATTTTGTTTACATTAGCAGTGGCAATGAAAGTCTTTAACGCTTTATGGCAGTAGAAAAGAATCAGACCTCTTTTCTCTAAAGAATTTTTCAGAAACTTAGTTGAGACTCTAGTACTGTCCCCATTTTGACTATTGCAACGCAGTTTATATTAGCTGAAAAGCCGAAATAGTGAAGAAATTACAAACTGCTCAAAACACATCAGCAAGACTTGTTTGCAGTGTTTCACGATTTAACAAAGCCTCACCATTGCTTCATTCATTCATTACACTGACTTCTGATTAAGCTAGGGTAGCTTATAAATTATATCTATTTGCCTTCCACATCATTTATGGATTGACACCGGAATATATGCTTCCCTTGATTGAACTTTCTGCTTGTAATTCCATCCAAGGATCCAGGGACTTCCTACTTCTTCACTACCCATCTGTAAGAAGATTATATAAATCAGTCCTTTCAGCTGACTTTCGTATCAATGTACTAAGTGGTGGAATTTATTACCAAAAAACATCCCAGATTATATGAGTTTCCGGAAATCACTAAAAACCTTTATTTAAAAAGTTCTTGCAACAAAAAGATGAATTCTAATCCAGTCTTATATGGTCTTTGAATATTTCTGTATATCTTTTTTAACACTAAAGTGATTGCATGTTTTTCTCTTTTGACTGATAAGATTTATTGTAAAATACATTATGCTTAATTGTAGTCAACTGCACTATACAGTATGTATTTCTCTAAATATCTGTAAGTCACATTGAACCTAGATATTGTTTAGGAAAATGTGGGATATAAATGTCAAAATAAATAAATAAATAAATTAATTAATCCTTATTCATTTCCTTTGAATTGCCCTTTTTTCTCCAGGTGCTCCCAAGTGGCAGAAGGAGGTGATCCGACCAGTGACAGTGGAGGAGGGGGAGTCTGTGATTCTGCCCTGTAACCCCCCCAATAGTACTATGTCCAGGCGCATCATCTGGATGAACAGCAGTAAGTCTGCTAATTCCCTCTGTTCCCTCCCCACATTTTTCTTTTGTCAAAAGTTATGACTGTGGATTGTGGAAAGAGGCTAAAATGTGCTTGTGTCTCCTGTTACTTTATTAGTGCTCCGTCTGCCAGATGTACTAAAGGGGCTTTTCCTATTTTCAATCAGTGAGACACATGCTTCATACATCAGGTCTTAGTGAGCTGGCATGGTCTGTTAGTGGTATGTGCTAGAGTGTGCAACCCCAAAATATTTGTCTTCTGTCATTTCCAGTGTTATTTATGGGAATTTTAGTCTTGTTCAGGTTATTTTTTGTCATTTTGGGAACAAAGTTAAGAATGCATATTCTTTCGAAAATAGTATACACTCTTTCATCATAAGTATGCGCTGTCACACCGCTGCTCCCAGCAAGGTGTAGAGCTGGGGCTTCACTAGCCTGGCTGTAGCCTCCCCGGTCTCCCAAAGGAGAAATGAATCAGGAGAGAACTCAGCCACAGTTTTCCCTCAGAGGGGCTATTCAGGATATAGTAAGTCCTGCCAGAGTCTTGGGTTCCTCTTTACAGGTTCTTGTACACTCAGGTTGAGCCTGTATTGTATTTAAGCCTCAATTTCCATCTCCTCTTGGATATCTCACTCTTTAAAGTCAATGGGTTCCTGCTGTTTCCCAGCCTCAGAGAAAATTTCAGTCTTCTGGAAGCTTATTTTCTATTTTGTGTGTTATTTGCATTTATTAAACTTTATTAACACATCTTCCACATTACTTTATCCTAAATTAAAAATAAAATTATTTTCTTTACCTTTGTTGTCTGGCCCAGTGGCATAGCTACGTGGGGCCAGGGGGGGCCTGGGCCCCCGTAGATTTGGCTCCAGCGGCAAAATAACTGGTGCTTATTCAAAAAAATGGAGAAAAAGCCCTCAGAAATCGCAGGTAAATTGCCTGGGGTTTAGTGCGAGGTTATGGTAATTCACATTGACTTATAACACACGCTACAGTTCTATCACTGGGCAAAAAACTCCATTTTAACAGGCTCAAAATTGTATGCCTTAATGTTGCTATTAAACAAAGCGAGTTTCTCTTAACATGAGTTTTTCTTTTCTTTTTTCTATTTTCGTCTTAATGAAGTCACTTTCTAAGGAGACTTCAACCACGTCAGCATATCAAAAGAATTTGCACTTAGCTTTTGAATCAGGCACTCTTCACTGTCCGTTCTACGGGAACCCGTTTCACCTAGAAACGTGGCTTCATCAGGAACGGAGTGCTGTAGTTATGCTGATGATCTGAAACAAACGAAACTGGTTATGCAGTCATAATAATGGAAAAAGAAATCTACACAATGTAGCAACTGCACAAGAAAAATCACCCCACGGTCAAACATACTTTTGGTAGAAGCATAAAGCATTTCAAAATGGCGCCTCGGCGTCCACATACGGCGCTTGACTAAAATACTTGCACGTACGTTATGTAGTGGGCGTTAGTAGAAATAATGCCAATCAATAGAATTGTTCAACCCATTCGGTTCCAGTGTGTCGAATTCAAAGATCCACCTAGCCTCCCTTCTTAATAGAGTGAGTTTGCGATTTCCACCTCTATGATGGATCCCTACCTGATCTAACACGGAACACTGTAGCTCTTCAAATTTGTGTTTATAAGAAATACAGTGTTCCACGATTGGTTCTTTGACAGCAGATCTGCGAATGTTGGATCTGTGTTCCAGGATCCTGACCTTCAATGGTCTTGTTGTCATACCTATGTAGGTTTTGTTGCAAGGACAGCTTAAGGAGTATACAACATGATCAGAAGAACAGTTTGTGAATTGTGATAATTTATGAACCTTTTTGGTTTTAGGATTAACAAGTTGTTTGGTCTGCTTAGTGATGTTGCATATCTGGCAGTGACCTCATTTGTAATGTGCAACAACTTTTTTCTTATTAATGGTAGAGAACCTTGCATCAGCCGGGCTGACAATCTCTTTGATGTTGTTTGTCCTCACAAAAGCAATGCGTAAATCAACGTTTTCAAACGTGCTCGTTGATTTCATAATGTCCCATCTATTCTTGATTAAATTCGCGAGATGGGGACTGTGTTCATTGTACTGCATAACCATCGTGAGTGTGTTTTCTTCTGTTTGACATTTTAATGTGCTGGACAAAAGTAAATTCCTGTCATTATATTTGGCCCTGCAATACGCCCTCTTGAGGACAGTCTTAGTATAACCCCTCTCAGATAAGTTAAGCATCAATTTGTTTGCCTGGATTTTAAACGTAGAAAGGTCAGTACAGATGCGTCTCAATCTATCTGTGATCTTCTTAAACACTTTGGTAACAAATTTGTTTGAAACAATGTTGATCTCCACATCTAAATAATGAATGCAATCGAAAGAGTGTTGTTCAGTGAATTGAATGTCTTGATTGCAGCTATTTAACCAATTCATGAATTGCTGAAATTCTGTCACCGTGCCCCTCCAGAGCATAAAAATATCATCTATGTATCTCCACCAGTGTAAGATGACTTTCTGAAAAGGGGACCGAGCAATCCATGTCGATTCAAAATTAGACATGTAAAGATTCGCTATCGACGGGGCAATTGTCGCCCCCATCGCTACCCCACTGGTTTTGTAAATACATTTTGTCTAGGAACAAGAAATAGTTCTCCTTCATCGCTATTCTAGCAAGCATCAGTAAGAACTCTGTAGGTATTAAGTGTGGTCTAACTCTGTTATCTAATGTTTGTTTGATCGTACCTAAGGCTTCATCTTGAGGTATGGAAGTATATAATGAGCGCACGTCCAGGGTGACCATTAGGACACTCTTGTGGTTAAGATCCATATCCTGTAGTTTACAAAGAAAATGCGTGGTGTCCCTGATGTATGAGGGGTACTTCGACACTTCCGTTCTCAGGAAGGTGTCTATGAAGGTTGACAGGCTTCAAGAACAGAATTCCTGCCAGACAGAATGCGTCTGCCCCGGGGGATTAATCAATTGTTTGTGCACTTTCGGCAGAAAGTACATCACCGGGATGGTGAGATGTTCACAACAGAGAAATTTCTTATCCTTAGGGGTGATGAAACCTTCGTTTAACGCTTTATTGGTAATTCTGTTGATGAGGGACTGCAGTCTGTTGGTCGGATTCAATGCCAGTCTCTTATAATATCTGATGTCATTAAATTGTCTTAGTCCCTCATTAATATAGTCACAACGGTTTTGGAGAACAATCACCCCACCCTTGTCAGCTTTTTTTACAATGATCCCCTCATCATCCCTGAGTGTTTTTAACGCATTCATTTCTTCTTTGGTGATGTTATGGTTCTTCTGATGTAAAACGCCTCTCTCCCTTTTGAGATTCTCCAAATCTCTGAGGACCATCGTTTTGAAAGTTTGTAGTGCCGGAATTTGTGGAACCAATGGTCTCCAAATGGACTTCGGTTTAACACTGGTCCTATCGTACGTGTCCTCGTGATTGTGAAAGAACAACTTGAGTTCTAATTTCCTAATAAACTTTTCCAAATCAATATGAAATTGGAAATTATTGAAATGAGTGGATGGAACAAAAGAGAAACCTTTGAGCAAAACTGATTTTTCTGCTGATGTTAATTCTCTGTTAGATAAGTTAATGACCACAGGCTCTATTTTTGGGACCATGTCCATGGTCTATTCCGCTGACCTGTGTACCCTCTTCTGCTTCCTTTTCCCCTGCGTTGAAATCTGTTCTCTAAAAAACCCCTTTTGTTGGTATCATCAGATTCACCACTGCTACTAGAAGACGATGATGAGTCATAAAACTTGGTCCGTTTCTTTTCAATTGCTGACTCTGTTTCTTCTATTTGCATCCAGTGATACTGCATTTGTTCTGTTTGATTGCCCCCGTAGATTTGGCCCTGGACCCTCCTGCCGACGACCCTCTCGACCCCCCTCCCGCTGCCAACCCTCCCCCGCTGTTGCTGTGGGCTACTTTTGCTGGCGGGGGACCCCAATCCCCACCAGCCGAGGAGGTCCTTCCCACGAAGGCTTTGTTCTGTTTCTGACGTCCTGCATGTCAGACTCACAGAAACAAAATGAAGCCTTGCCCAGGCTCCGCGCCTAACAGGCATGGGCATTTTCACGAAGGTTTAATTGGCGTAAATGGCTGGGCGTACATTTAGTCACAGGGACAAGAGTTAGGCATATTCTATAAACCGAGCCTAACTTTAAGCATGGCTTATAGAATATGCCTAGATGTATTTTTGTCAGCACTGATTTTTTAGGCGTGATATATATAGAATCTAGCCCTCTTTGTGTAAATGTTTTGAATCATGGCATTTACATGCATGTTGTGCACATATACACATGTAAATGCCAAATACACTGCTGCAATAGTCTTCCGGCTTGCAAGTGCTAAATAAGACACCTGCAAACCTGAAGGCTATAAGCGATGTACATTCAGGTACAGTAGACCATTTTATGTCCCTTGAGGGCTCACAGTTTAAAAAAAGAAATCATAAATAGTTGAAGTTGGATTTGAACTGGAGTCCTCTGTTTCTCAGTCCGCTGTTCAAACCATTGGGCTACCTCTCTGCTTTGTATGGATATCTCTGGCCATTGCATAAGTTGGGCGTTCCTATGCTGTCTCACAGATGTCCATGTAACTTGTTTTGCTCTGTTCATAATTTGGACATTTCAGTTTGTAAAATGGATGTTGATGCTGGACGTCACCAGTACAAGGACGCCATTTCATGTGTATTTTAGAACAGGCTGTACATTGATAGATCCCATTCTACAATACTAGCAGCATCAGCAATGTACTGACTTGCACGTCTTTATTCTGAGTTGGTCATGCTTTCTAAAATTCTGTTCCACATCATCTATCATATATAACCCCAAACTTTCATATAAATAATGCATGAATAATACAGCATAAATGTCTATGTATGTCCCTAACTCCAATCCTTAACATAATCTTTAACATAACTTGTGCAAAATATGTAAATTACTTCCCATCTTTCTGAACAAATACACAGAACATCATTTTATATTCCAACTTTAATTTAGCTACATATAACTGACAAAATAAAAACTGATAAGGGACCCAAAGAGAAAAAGAAAAGGAAGGGATGGGGGAGGGGAAGGAAAGGGAAAGAAGTCCTGTTTGTCTGCATTGAATAAACTTTAAGCTCTGTTGTGCAGGGACTGTCTCATACATGTTTTGTGTACAGAACTGCGTACGTCTAGTAGCGCTAGAGAAGTTAGTGGATCATGCATTTGATATACCATCTTTCTGTGGTACAACCAAAGCAGTTTGCATATCATATTCAGGTACTTCCTCTGTCCCTGTTGGGCTCATAATCTAAGTTTTGTGCCTGGACTGGAGGATTAAGAGCCCCTTTTACTAAGCTGCGTAGGCGCCTACACGCACCCAACGTGCGCCAAAATGGACTTACCGCCTGACTACCGTTGGCTCTTGCGGTAATTTCATCTTTGGCGCGCGTCTGAAAAATCATTTTTATTTTCAGACACGCATAGCGGACGCGCACCAAGTGGCATCTGATACGCGTGGGTCCTTAACCGCCCAAATTCTTTACCGCTAGGTCTACGGCTTGCGATAAGGTCTGAGACCCAAAATGGATACGCAGCAATATTGATGTTGCCGCACATCCATTTTCGGGGGGAAAAAAAGAGGCCTTTTTTATAGGTGCGCTGAAAATGATTCTGCATGCGCCCCAAACCCGCGCCTACACTACTGCAGGCCATTTTTCAGCGTGCCTTTGTAAAAGGATCCCTAAGTGACTTCCCCACAGTCACAAGGAGCCACAGTGGCAATCAAACCATTTCCTCAGGTTCTCAGTCCACTGCACTTACCATTAGGCTAAAGACAGGAGGGAATTATGAAAAACTAAAAATAGTGGCAAAGACAAGTATATAGAAAAATTAAAAAAAAAAGAACAGCATTCTATCACGGGGCTGGTTGAAGGGAAGAGAGGTGGGAGTTTAATTGTAAGTTTCCTACATGAAAAGAATTTCAGCTGTATCCACCTTGGATAAGCATGAACTACAGGAAAGCTGCTATGGGTAGCTGGATGTGGGGAGGGTTATGAGATTTATGCAGCCCTAATTCTTTCCCTCCTTACCCTCAGGATACCTCTCTTTCTGAGCTATGTCTGTGTACTGATGCCCTGTGCTCTTCTCCCAGCGCTGTTCCACATTGTGCAGGACAAGCGGGTCTCCATGGGACTAAACGGAAACCTGTATTTTGCCAACGTGATAGCTCAGGACAGCCACCCCGACTACACGTGCCATGCACAATTTCTGGCGGCCCGTACCATCATCCAAAAGGAACCCATCGAGCTGAGGGTCAAACCAAGTAGGTGGGACCCCCACACTAGCTCACTGACTCTATGCTTTTCTGGATTCTCACTTATCTTCCATTGGTCTGGCTGTTTTCCTAGGTGCCATTCTGTCTTTTTTTCTTTTATGTGGGTTACTGTTTATCTGCCTGCCTCTCTTTTTCCCTCCCTGTCTCTCTCCATCTTGATCTCATTCCCTTTTCCTTGTCTCTCTTACTGTGTCTCTCCTTCTTTCTTTTTACATGGGATGTGGACTAGGGAGGAAGTTATTAACAACCGTGACTGTCTTCTCTACCCCTCTACCTCTTCCACTACAGCAAATTCAGTGAAGTATCGCCAGCCTCGCTTTCTGATGCCACCCGGATCATTCAGCTCGTATAATGCCTTGCGAGGGACAGTACTCCATCTGGAGTGCATCGCAGAAGGCTTGTAAGTACGCCAAACCTTCTGTTTGTCTTATTCCTCATTCTCTTTTCTTTTCATTCCCATACAGGAAGTTATTTTAGAAGTTTTAGGTGCCATTTACATATGGTGCAAATTAACACTTTTGTAGCGTAATGTAAATAGTGAGGATTAACATGATTTCTATTTTAATTAATCTATTTTAATTTTAATGAACTGATTTGCTTGCAGCACAACTAAATAATATTTACAGAGCATGAAGGCCACATTTTGACATTATTAGTAATACAACGGAGGTCATTTTAAAAGCATCAACAAGTTTAAAGAGCAGCATTTACACATATAGATTGGCTACACACATTACAGTGGCAATTTCAGAAAGCCGCAGTTTGCACATGTAGATGGTTGGGACACAGATTTCAAGGGAACATGTTTTGGAAAGGTCAAAAATGTATACATGTATTTCCCATTTTATAAGGGAATACAAGTATTTCAACAAATTTTCCCATCTGCTTTTGCACCAGCTGAGTCATCCATGGATTTTATAAAAGGGCTCGTTTTGGCCAGAGCTTTACACCAGGGATTAAGAGGGGTAATTCTCTTTAATACCCCATTTTTTATTTCTGTCTCAAATGTTAAAAAAAAAGAAAATCTCTGCTGGCTTTGCAAATTAATTGCCACTGCTTATATACACAGTTTTGTGAGATAAGTGCCAGCAGTTATACACAGGAGCTGGCAAGAGCTGCTGCTCTTTTTCCCTGTGTGTGGTTTTCTGGAATGACTGCTCCCACTGTACATGCTAATGTCCATTTATGTATTTTGCAAAAGGTTCTGCATTTGGCAGGGTCTTATATAAAATATGCAGGATATGTGAACATTTCATTTCCCACATGAAGCCCCTGTGCAAAATGGGGCTTCTTAAGTTGCAACCACAGCATGTAGGGGAATTTTAGAAAGTCATTTTCGTGTATACGTGGCTACATCAGTGGCGTAGCCACAGGTGGGCCTGGGTGGGCCGGGGCCCATCCACTTAGGGCTCAGGCCCACCCAACCAGCACATATTTAGTGCTAGCTAGTGGGAATCCCAAGCTCCGCCAGCTGAAGACCTCCTCCTGATGGTGCTGAAAACACTGCTCTCCACTTCAGCAGTCTAAGTTTCCTAAGCTGCTGATACTGGTCTCATCGCATTGGGGGGGGGGGGGGGGGGAGGAGAATTCTTGGTGCCCACCCACTTCTTGACTAGGCCCACCCAAAATCTGCTGTCTGGCTACGCCCCTGGGCTACATGTACATTATTATTAAATGCTGACTGGTGTGAAGGTACGCACCATAGCCTGATGGAGTGTACTTTGCCAGCAGGCCTGTACAGAGGCAGAGTTTGGATGAAGTGTGGGCAGAGCTGCAAGTACCAGTTTAGATTATAACATGCACTAATCAATGCACATATAGAATAATCTAGGTGCACCTGCAAGGTAGGTGCGACTTCTGTGGCTTACACTAGTATTTTGTAAAGATATGTAGAGAGCAATTCTATAACAGGGTGCCTAAAATTAGACACTAGGAGGGCACTTGTCTATTCTATAAAGGAACATAGGTGCCTATTTTCTAGGCTTGCTTTTCTGAAGTAGGCTGTGAAAACTATAAGGCTGTTTATAGTTATTCTGCATTCTGTTTTAGATTTTTTAATTTGTATTTTGTATTTCTTACCTTTTTACTACTACTACTATTTAGCATTTCTATTCTTACTTTTTATTCTTTAATTTTTTAGAGTTGCATTTCAATAAAAATTGTAATTGCAATTAATCGTGCAATTAAAGGTATGTTATTCCCACCCCCCCCCCCCCCCCGCCCCCCACTGCAGCTCCTTGTGACTCTGTGCAAATCACTTAATCCTCCGTTGCTCAGAGTCACAAGGAGTTGCAGTGGGGAAAATAAATAGATAAATAACAGACCTTTAATCACGCAATTAATTGTGATTAAAATTTGAAATCAAAATGCAGCCCTACTATTTTCCTTTCTATGATTCTAGCCTAAATGGGTATATATGCACTGAACATTGAGGCAGGAGCACTTATGCCAGTCATAGAGGGGGCATAAGTCTTCAGTGCCTAAGTACTGCAGATACTTGTGTAACTTCCAGCTTTCTAGAAGTTACACATGTAAATTTGAGCCCCGCCCATGTGTACAACCCTTGCAAATAGATGCTATGGGCTAGATTCTGTATATGGTGCCTGAAAATTCCATGTAGAAAAAAATTACATCTAGGCTTATTCGCTAAAGTATGCCCAAATTTTATAGAATAGACTTAAATTTCCGCGTGGTATACAGAATACGCTGAGCGGCTAGCCGTTTAGGCCATGTTTTACTTGGTGTAAATCCCAACGTCTAAATTAGGCATAGATCAGGTGTATTCTATAATAATTTATTATTATTATTATTATTTATTTATTTATTTAGATTTTGCTCACACCATTTTCAGTAGTAGCTCAAGGTGAGTTACAGTCAGGTACACTGGGTATTTAATAATACGCATAGATTTTAGAAACGCCCATGCCCCGCCCATGGCTACGCTCCCTTTTCAACTATGTGACTTAGAATTTACGCACACCACATTATAGAATAGTGAGTTGTGCGCATAAATCTCAATGCCAATTAGTGCTGATAATTGCTTGTTAACACCCAATTAACAGCGCTAAACAGTTAATTAACAAATTAAGGAGCCCTTTTACTAAGGCGCGCAGGTGCCTATGTGCACCCAGTGTGCGTCAAATTCGCACTACCACCTGGCTACCGCATGTCCTGGGCGGAAATTCCATTTTTGGCGTGCGCCAAAAACACGCGGTAGAATATATTTTCTATTTTCTACCACATGGCGCTTACCCGGCGATAATCTGCAGTTTACGTGTGTTAAACCCTTACCTCCAGGTTAGCATGTGAGACCTTACCGCTAAGTCAATGGGTGGCAGTAAGGTCTCAGGCCGAAAATGGACGCGTGCTGGTTTTAATTTTGCCGCTCTCCATTTTCCGGCACAAAAAAAATGCCTTTTTTCCAGGTGTGCTGAGGAAATGGACCAGCGCACATCCAAAACATGCGCCTACACCAGCGTAGGCTACTTTTAGGTGCGCCTTAGTAAAAGGGCCTCTAAGTTCTGTGCATTGTTATAGAATACATTTTGGTTTCCACTTGGATTTTCAGGTGCCATATATAGAATCTGGATGTATGTACATTTCACATATATTTACAGAATATCACTTAGGTGAAACGTTGGCAGTTAAGCATGTATGTGCACATATGCATGCCTTTATTCTAAATATTTATGTGCACAATCAGTACATGAATAATAGCACCTATATTATAGAATTACCCCATAGATACCTATATGTCTTTGTGAAATAGCACCTTCATGATCGCCTGTTTGCCCTATTAAATCAGGCACCATGTTATAAAATAACCTTATTTGCACATATTAATACATCTTAGTAAATAAGAACCTCTGAGTGTAACCTCAAGTGAGTCAGTTTACTGCATCAGTGAAAGGTTAGCATATAAACACCAAATACATGACTGTATCTGTTCAGTTTTTCTCAGACTGTCTGTGTACACTAGAAGGTGAGGGGTAGGGCACAGATCCACAGACACCTCACAGAACAACCTGATCTTCTCTCACCCACAGGCCAACTCCTGATATCGAGTGGGTACGACTGAACGGCATGATGCCTTCAGCCCGTGTTTCCTATGAAAACTTTAAGAAGCTCCTGCGGATCAGCGATGTGATGGAAGAGGATGATGGGGAGTACCAGTGTATAGCCAATAACACACGGGAAAGCGTGAAACATACCTACAGAGTGACTGTGATAGGTGAGAGACGGAAAGAAACCAGTATATTTGAAAGATTCCTCATTCTTGGCAGAATGGATAAGTCATAAGGTCTTTATCTGTCCTCATTTTCTATATGGGCAATTTTTAGTTCCCCCGGTCAGTGGGATTTTTTTAAACACCAGGTGTGGTGTTGAAAAACAAGCAAACAGATGTTCAGCACCACTGCAAGTAATCAGTGGACAGCTGACTGGGAGCAACTATTACTTATAGTGGAGCATAATGTTATAAAAGGTCACCTGAGTTTAGAAGGCAAAAGATATCGAGCCTCATATTAAAAGAATTTATGCTCCTAAATTTACAAAGATGTGCTAAGGCTTAATGTGAGCTTAGCGCACCTAAAAAGGCTTACCACAGTACGCACTAAAGCATAGTAATTTTCTTGTTTGCACACATTAAACGTGCGGGGTTTTTTTTGTATTTCTTATTTGAAGGGGATGTGTCATGGGTTGAGAATGGGCGTAGACGTGTTGACAAGCTAGAGTGCTTAATTTAGCACATCCTAAACCGGGTTAATGAATCCATAACAAAGGCACCCTTAGCACATAGGAGGAAGTAAGTGCTCCCATGTTAATTTTTTTTTCAGAGATCAAGTGTTTATTTCAGTAGGATTTAGCACAGTAGAGCCTCGAATTATTCATATTTGAATTTAAATTGTTATTCGATCAAATATGAATAATTGTGTTTTGGGGCACTATTTGATGCCGAACTGAATCGAATACAATTATTTGGTACAGTCCTACTACAGGCTGTTCAAAGTTCAACTACAAGGCTTTCTTTTGCCAATTGTCACTATACTCATAAATCTTTTTCTCAAATCACAATGTTGCCTCCCTGTCCAGTTCAGCATATACCATTCAAGCTTCTTATTCACTCACAGCTGTAATTGTTCTGCAGCTTTTCTCATCTCTCCCTACACACCTCCTCATGAACTCTGTTTATGGAGTACAACAGTGTTCTCTGTGGCCTTCTTTGAATGCCTATTCTGAACTTTCCACTTTCCACTTTGTTGTGCTGAATGTTTGGAATAGGCTTTCTGAGTTGGTGCATTATGCTCTCTGGCCTAATTCAATTCAATTCCTTTCTAAACACCTAATTTTTTGAGGTTCCTTTTAAATCTTAGTCTGTTTCTTTGGTTCAGACTTTTGGTTTTAACTATTTCCTTAAATAAAATTTGAATCTTAGTCCCTGATCCTTAGAGCTTACAATCTAGTCAAAGGCCAATGGAGGGCAAAATTTTATGTACAGTCCATCTGCAGACAATGGACAGGGTTGTCACATGCTAATGCTAACATTAGCGCATGGCCTGAAAAAAAAAAAAAGAAAAAGTTCTATTTTATAGTCACTCTAGAAGTGGGCTTAGCACGCAGGGAAGTCCAGTGTTAGGATGCACTAAACCAGTGGTTCCAAACCTGGTCCTGGAGGCACAAAAGAACATAAGCATTGCCGGGGGGGGGGGGGGGGGGGTTATGTGATGCCTGCTACCTGAGCAGCAGCAAGGGAGAGAGGCTCCTCAAGCAACCTGCCAAAACCAGCTAAAAATAACGGATTCACTTCGGAAGGTGGACCCTAGACTGAACCAGCACGTACCTTAAGCTGCTGGGCTTGCGATCCATACTTTTTTTTGGAAACCCGGGGCGAGGCATGCCGACGAGGACACAGAGAAAAGCGAAGATTCCGCAGAGGCCGGATATGCACAAGATGGCGGAGGTGCAACCGTTGCAGAGCCTGCTTTCCATACAGACACCCGAGTGGGTACAAGAAATCTCATGATCGGTTTCTGCAGCGCTGGAGGATTGGTTTACTAAGTTGCAAGCTGCAGTTGAGGGAATTAATAAAAAACTTGACTCCCATACGTGGCGCATAACGGAGGTGGAACAACGAGTGTCAGCGGGGGAGGACGGGGTGTTTACGACACTTTTGATGTTGCGTCCAGGGCCGTGCAAACTCTCATGGCTGCGTGCCTCTGACCTGGAGAATAGAGTCCAGCAGCGGATTGCGGATGCTCCTTGCCGGGGGGATAACATTTTTGGTGAGCGCGTCGAACAGATGGTAGAATAGCTCCATCAGCGGGACACCGCATTCGACAAACTCTCCCACTGGACGCCTTCAGCATCTACCTCTTCAGGTAGACATTTTTATGGTGGAAGGAGGAATGTTCCCTATGCTTCTAATAGGCGTAGGTACAATCTACCTTCTCGCCAGCCTCTCAGGCTAAGCCCCAGTGCGCTCGTTCTCGTCAACAGCGTGTGCCTCCACAGGCCCCTGCAGCTCCCCAGCAAAAGCAAGGCCAGGCTTTTGACTGGCTCCAGGCGAGCATAGCCGAGATAAAAGTGTCCGTGCCGGACGATCTACTGGTTGGTGGGGGGGGGGGTTAAAATTTTTTCACCAAAGGTGCCCTCTCATAACCTCCGACCAGTGGGTTCTCCAAATAGTCCGGCTGGGATACTCCCTCAATTTGATCTCCAAATCTCCAAATTGCCCACCGGGAGCTCAGTCCTTCAGCTTCCAGCACAAGCAGGTACTTGCAGAGGAACTCTCCACCCTTCTCAGTGCCATTGCGGTCGAGCCCGTGCCACCGGGGCAGGAAGGGCTGGGATTCTATTCCAGGTACTTCCTTGTGGAAAAGAAAACAGGGGGGGATGTGTCCCATCCTAGACCTAAGGGCCCTGAACAAATATCTGGTCTGAGAAAAGTTCAGGATGCTTTCCCTGGGCACCCTTCTTCCCATGATTCAGAAAAACGATTGGCTATGCTCTCTGGACTTAAAGGATGCTTATGCTCACATTCTGATACTACCAGCTCACAGGCAGTATCTTCGATTCCGTCTGGGAACACGGCATTTTCAGTACTGTGTGCTACCCTTGATCTCGCGTCTGCGTCCAGAGTGTTCACGAAATGCCTGGCAGTAGTGGCGGCCTCTTTGCGCAGACTGGGAGTGCATGTGTTCCCTTATCTCGACGATTGGCTGGTGAAGAACACCTCGGAGGCAGGAGCTCTACAGTCCATGCAGATGACTATTCAACTCCTGGAGCTACTAGGGTTTGTGATAAATTATCCAAAGTCCCACCTTCTTCCAGTGCAAAAACTAGAATTCATAGGAGTTCTGCTAGACTCCCAGACTGCTCATGCCTACCTCCCCGAAGTGAGGACAGACAATCTTCTGTCCCTTGTCTCCTGAGTACAAGCGTCTCAGCAGATCACAGCTCGGCAGATGTTGAGATTGCTCGGCCACATGGCCTCCGCAGTTCACGTGACTCCCATGGCCCGTCTCCACATGAGATCTGCTCAATGGACCCTAGCTTCCCAGTGGTATCAAGCTGCGGGGGATCTGGAAGACGTGATCCGGTTGTCCACCGTTTTTCTCAAATCCCTGCATTGGTGGACAATTCGCTCCAATTTGACCTTGGGACGTCCCTTTCAAATTCCTCAGCCGCAAAAAGTGCTGACTATGGATGCTTCTCTCCTGGGGTGGGGGGCTCATGTCAATGGGCTTCACACCCAAGGATGTTGATCCCTCCAGAAGACAGGTTTTCAGATCAACCTCCTGGAGTTACAAGCGGTCTGGAATGCGCTAAAGGCTTTCAGAGATCGGCTATCCAACCAAATTATCCAAATTCAGACAGACATGTATTACATCAACAAGCAGGGGGGCACCGGATCTCGCCCCTTGTGTCAGGAAGCCGTCGGAATGTGGCTTTGGGCTCGCCGCCATGGCATGTTCCTTCAAGCCACATATCTGGCAGGCGTAAACAACAGTCTGGCCAACAGGTTGAGCAGGATATTGCAACCGCACGAGTGGTCACAAAACTTGAGAGTTGTCCGCAAGATCTTCCAAGCGTGGGGCACCCCCTTGGTAGATCTTTTTGCCACTCAGACCAATCACAAGGTCACTCAATTCTGTTCCAGACTTCAGGCCCATGGCAGACTAGCGTCAGATGCCTTTCTCCTGCATTGGGGGAGGGACCTCCTGTATGCGTATCCTCCCATACCCTTGGTAGGGAAGACTTTGCTGAAACTCAAGCAGGATTGCGGATCCATGATTCTGATTGCTCCCTTTTGGCCGCGTCAGATCTGGTTCCCTCTTCTTCTGGAGTTGTCCTCCGAAGAACCGTGGAGTGTTTTTCAACCTTCATCACTCAGAACGAGGGGGCGCTTCTGCATCCCAACCTCCAGTCCCTGGCTCTCACGGCCTGGATGTTGATAGCGTAGACTTTGCCTCCTTGGGTCTTTCTGAGGGTGTCTCCCGGGTCTTGCTTGCTTCCAGAAAAGATTCCACGAAGAGGTGTTATTCTTTCAAATGGAAGAGGTTTGCCATCTGGTGTGACAGCAAGGCCCTAGATCCTCGTTCTTGTCCTACACAGACCCTGCTTGAATACCTTCTGCACTTGTCTGAGGCTGGTCTTAAGACCAACTCTGTAAGAGTTCATCTTAACGCAATTAGTGCTTTTCATTATCGTGTAGAGGGTAAGCCTATCTCGGGACAGCCTTTAGTTGTTCGCTTCATGTGAGGTTTGCTTTTGTCAAAGCCCCCTGTCAAACCTCCTACAGTGTCATGGGATCTCAATGTCGTCTCACCCAGCTGATGAAACCTCCTTTTGAGCCACTGGACTCCTGCCATTTGAAGTACTTGACTTGGAAGATCTTTTTCTTGGTGGCAGTTACTGCAGCTCGTAGAGTCAGTGAGCTTCAAGCCTTAGTAGCTCATGCTCCTTATACTAAATTTCATCATAACTACTACTACTACTACTATTTAGCATTTCTATAGCGCTACAAGGCGTACACAGCGCTGCACAAACATAGAAGAAAGACAGTCCCTGCTCAAAGAGCTTACAATCTAATAGACAAAAATAAAGTAAGCAAATCAAATCAATTAATGTGTACAGGAAGGAGGAGAGGAGGGTAGGTGGAGGCGAGTGGTTACAAGTGGTTACGAGTCAAAAACAATGTTAAAGAGGTGGGCTTTCAGTCTAGATTTAAAGGTGGCCAAGGATGGGGCAAGACGTAGGGGCTCAGGAAGTTTATTCCAGGCGTAGGGTGCAGCGAGACAGAAGGAGCGAAGTCTGGAGTTGGCAGTAGTGGAGAAGGGAACAGATAAGAAGGATTTATCCATGGAGCGGAGTGCACGGGAAGGGGTGTAGGGAAGGACGAGTGTGGAGAGATACTGGGGAGCAGCAGAGTGAGTACATTTATAGGTTAGTAGAAGAAGTTTGAACAGGATGCGAAAATGGATAGGGAGCCAGTGAAGCGACTTGAGGAGAGAGGTAGTATGAGTAAAGCGACCCTGGCGGAAGATGAGACGGGCAGCAGAGTTTTGAACCGATTGGAGAGGGGAGAGGTGACTAAGTGGGAGGCCAGCAAGAAGCAGATTGTAGTAGTCTAAGCGAGAGGTGACAAGGGTGTAGATGAGGGTTTTGGTAGAGTGCTCGGAAAGAAAGGGGCGGATTTTACGGATGTTGTAAAGAAAGAAACGACAGGTCTTGGCGATCTGCTGGATATGAGCAGAGAAGGAGAGAGAAGAGTCAAAGATGTAACAGAGTAATCCTCCACACTCACCCTAAGTTCTTGCCGAAGGTGGTGTCATAGTTCCACCTTAACCAGTCAATTGTCTTGCCAACATTTTTTTCCCGACCTCATACCCGCCGTGCTGAACATCAGTTGCACACATTGCACTGTAAGCGAGCATTGGCCTATCTGGAGCGGACAAGCCCCTTCAGACAGTCCGCCCAAATGTTTGTTTCTTTTGACCCCAATAGAAGGGGAGTGGCTGTCGGGAAACGCACCATCTCCAATTGGCTAGCAGATTGCATTTCATTCACTTACGCCCAAGCTGGGCTGACTCTTGAGGGTCATGTCACGGCTCATAGTGTTCGAGCCATGGCAGCGTCAGTGGCCCACTTGAAGTCAGCCACTATTGAAGAGATTTGCAAGGCTGCGACGTGGTCATCTGTCCACATATTCACATCTCATTACTGCCTACAGCAGGATACCCGACGCAACAGTCGGTTCGGGCAGTCGGTGCTGCAGAATCTGTTTGGGGTTTAGAATCCAACTCCACCCCCCTAGGCCCATTTTATTCTGTTCCAGGCTGCACTCTCAGTTAGTTGTTCTGTTTTAGGTCAATCTCAGTTATGTCCTCGCCGTTGCGAGGCCCAATTGACCACTGTTTGTTGTTTTGAGTGAGCCTGTGGGCTAGGGATACCCCAATCGTTAGAACAAGCAGCCTGCTTGTCCTCGGAGAAAGCAAGGTTACTAACCTGTAGCAGGTATTCTCCGAGGACAGCAGGCTGATTGTTCTCACATACCCGCCCACCTCCCCTTTGGAGTTGTGTCTTCCCTTGTCTTTTGCTTTCTGTTTGACTGATGAGCACGCTCGCGTTCGGACGGGAAGACGGTCGCGCATGCGCGATTCGCATGGATCACGCGAGAGCTAGCAAACTTTTGTTGCTAGGAAGATCTTCCGATCCTGGGGGCTGCCGTGGACGTCACCCATTCGTGAGAACAATCAGCCTGCTGTCCTCTGAGAATACCTGCTACAGGTTAGTAACCTCGCTTTCTCCGAGGACAGCAGGCTGATTGTTCTCACAAACTCTCCCTCCTCCCCTTTGGAGTTGTTACTAGTTTGTTGTATGCTTTTTGATTTAACTAAGAGGCACGGGTGGGAAGTCGTCCGCGCATGCGCGTGATTCACGCACCAGAAGACTCTGGGCAAAACTTTTTATTTTTGCTTCAAACATTTGCTCAGTTTCCTGGGCCGACGCGGACGTCGACCCACATGTGAGAACAATCAGCCTGCTGTCTTTGGAGAATACCTGCTACAGGTAAGTATCTTCGCTTTTTGAGCATTGGTGAGCTAGTTTTCTGCTCTTTTCCAGTAGTATAAGGTGTGTGCTGTTGGCTTTAGCACATGAGTTATGAGCATCGGGCCCTCTATTTCTTATGGTAAGCATTAAATTTGAGCTCAGTTAGCTATTATAATGGTGTTAATCTAATTGATTATTCAGATTAGATGCAAAATTAGATTCGTAGGATTACAGCATTAGGGAGATATAAAAGAACTGCTAACCCCAAATTAATAGGAACAATTTAACAGGTTGTAATTTGATTAATATGAATTGTGTTTTACAAGATCCCACTTCATAAATGCCAATACCAAGCTTCTATATCAATGCGGTCAGTTAACAAGAAGCTTAACATCATTAAGGATTTAATAGAGGATGATCAGGCCAGCTTTCTTGTTTCTTACTAAAACATGGTTATTGGAAGCTAATGATCTGAAGCTGAGAGACTTATGTCCATCGGAGCATAAAACTATGGTTTGTGAAGTTAAGGGTGATTCTTTTATGGGCAATTTATGCTGTATACTTTTTTTATTGTCCACCAGGAAAATGGTCTGCAGCGAAATAGGTTTTATGATGTTATTGCTAAAACTGGTTCAAATTATGATCGTGGTGTATTAATTGGAGATTTAAACAAATGGATAATCTTTTAGATTCAAAAACTGTTGATCTAACTGGATTTTTGAGTCCTTAGAATTTACGTGACCTATTGTTCAGAAATCACATGAAAGAGGACACTAGTTGGATTTACTAGCATTTTCCAATCAACTCGACAGTTGATATGGCAGTTTAATTCATGTCAACAGGTTCCCTGTTCTGATCATTATTTATTTGAACTTATAATAAGATGGATGGCTAGGCAAAAACCAAAAAAGATATCTAAGGAATCTCAATATTCCAGGGGGAAGATAGACCCAGGTAATTTTGGAATAAAGTTGATATATTATGGACTACAGAAAAAGCACAAGAAGAAATAATACAAAGTTGCAGTGTGGTTAGTAAAAATATATTGGATGATGTGGAGGGGTATAATCGAAAGGGACGCCCAAGTTTTCCTGGGGACGTCCTTGCAGGACTTTTCCAACAAGGGGCGGGGAAACCCGTATTATCGAAACAAGATGGGCAGCCACCTTTCATTTCGATAATACCATCGGGGGCGCCCAAATCAGCAAATTTAGGTCAACGTTAGAGATGGTCGTCCTTAGAGATGGTCGTCCCTGATTTTCGGCGATAATGGAAAGCGAGGATGCCCATCTCAGAAGTGACCAAATCCAAGCCATTTGGTCGTGGGAGGAGCCGGTATTCGTAGTGCACTGGTCCCACTAACTGAAAGGAAAAAGCCCTTCCCTTAGCAATTCGGAAAGGAACAGGCATGCATGAAGGAAATTGCATGCAAATGAGCTGCTCGCTGTTAGCTCATTTGCACATGATTTCCTTCCTAAGGAGGGGAAGCCAGTGCACAGCAGCCAAGCATTATGCGTGGCTGCTCTGTGCAAGCCAAAGATGGCTTCATACATGCAGACTGATGCTAACATCTTTTTCCTGGTTTTCATTAATGAATAATCATGTGAAATGCGTTTCCCTTAATGTAAAAGGTATTTCAAATCCTATAAAAAGGAAAAACATTTTGTCTTATTTACAATCTCTTTCTACATCAGTTGCTTTTTTACAAGAGACACATTTATCTGCTTTAGAATCTGTAAAATTGAAATCTAAATGGTTTACTACTTGTTATTTTTCTCTAAGTAACGAGGAAAAATGGTGTTGCTATTTTTATTTATTTTATTTATTTATTACATTTGTATCCCACATTATCCCACCTCTTTGCAGGCTCAATGTGGCTTACAATTCATCGTGGATACTGGAAATAGAAGAGTATACATTTGGTTTTACAGAAAGCTTTGGGTACATGATGGTGAAATACATGATAGTGTTAGATCAAGACATTAAAGAGCATAAAGAACAATTCTGGATATCTTAAAGAATGAACAGTTACACGTGTTGATCTTTGTGGTATATTCTGTCGAAGAGATAAGTTTTCAGCATTTTGCGGAAGTTGGTCATTTCATAGACCGTTTTCAGGTTGCGTGGCAGCGCGTTCCAGAACTGTGTGCTTGTATAGGAGAAAGTTGATGCATGCATTAATTTGTATTTCAAGCCTTTACACATGGGAGGATGGATTGAGGAATGTGCAAGAGGATTTTTTCGCGTTCCTGGGTGGTAGTTCTATTAGGTCTGACATGTAGGCTGGGGCGTCACCATGGATGATTTTATGGACCAAGGTACAGAGTTTGAACGTGATGCGTTCTTTGAGTGGGAGCCAGTGTAGTTTTTCTTGTAGGGGTTTTGCGCTTTCGTATTTTAGTTTGCCGAATATAAGTCTGGCTGCAGTGTGCTGGGCTGTCTGGAGTTTTTTGAGTATTTGCTCTTTGCAGCCAGCATAGAGTGAATTACAATAGTCCAGATTACTAAGTACCAATGATTGTACCAGGTTGCGGAAGACATTCCTTGGGAAAAATGGTCTGACTCGTTTTAATTTCCACATTGAGTGAAACATCTTTTTAGTTATGTTTTTCGCATGATTCTCGAGTGTTAGGTGTCGGTCAATGGTGACTCTGAGAATTTTTAGGGTGTCCGAAACTGGTAGACTTAGATTAGGTGTGTTGATGGTGGTAAATTCCTTCTTGTTGTATTGCGAGGTGAGTACTAGGCATTGGGTTTTTTCTGCATTTAGTTTCAATTGAAATGCATCTGCCCAGGAATTCATAATATGTCGGCTGTGGTTGATTTCATAGGAGATTTCTCTTAGATCATGTTTGAATGGGATAAAGATCGTTACATCATCAGCGTATATATATGGGTTTAGATTCTGATTCGATAGTAATTTAGCCAAGGGTGTCATCATCAGGTTGAATATGGTCGGTGAGAGGGGAGATCCCTGTGGAACTCCACATATTAGCTAGAGATCTGCAATTCTCCCTTATTAATCATCATACTGACTTAGATCGTCGATGGATTATTCTAGTATTGCAAATTCAGAATGTCTCATATGCTTTTATTAATGTTTATGGTCCTAATCTTGATTGTCCACAATTTTTCAAAGATTTGTCTCACCAGATTTCACTTCTCAGTGTGGATCATGTCATTGTTGGAGGGGACATGAATATTCCCATAGATTACATTCTTGATAGGAAATCAACAGTTAAATATAAAATTACTAATTCTTATAAAGCTCTTCACGACTTATTAGCTCAACATGGTTTAATTGATGCTTGGAGATTACTACATCCAGACACATTGGATTATACTTTATTCTCCATTCCCCACAAATCATATTCCAGACTGGACTATTGGTTTCTTTCTAAATCACTCATTGACTATTTATTAACTTCATCTATTGAACCAATCCATATTTCTGATCATGCTGCTACTACATGTTCTCTGAGTATTAATTCTGGACTACAAAAATCCAAGTTGTGGCGCTTCAATTCATCCTTATTACAGGAAGAAGCTTTTCTCCAACAAATAACTGATCAGGGCCGGTCAAACCTGGTAAGTGGGGTAAGCACCGCAGGGGGGCGCTTGCCTTCAAGGGTGCCACCATACCACGCCGCCCTTGGTGTTTTAAATCTTTAATTTACCTCAGTTCCAGCAGCCACGTCATTTGAAAGCCCTGCCCTGTCTCTAGCCTTCCCTCCCTTCGTTAGTTCGTTCCGCAGTCCCGCCTTCTGACATCATTTCCTCGAGGGCGAGACTCTGAGGGAACGAACTCACGAAGGGAAGGAAGGCTAGAGACGGGGCAGGGCTTTCAAATGACGTGGCTGCTGGAATGGAGGTAAATTAAAGATTTAAAGTACCAAGGGCGGCGTGGTATGGCGGGGGATGGGGCAAAGGAGAATTGCTGGACAGGGGCAGGGTGGGAGAAGAGAGAAAGGAGATTGGTGGGGGGGCGCCAACTCATAGTCTGCAGGGGGGTACCAGAGACCCTAGGACCGGCCCTGTAACTGATCATACTGCAACATTCTTTGATTTGAATACTACTCCAGACGTTTCTCCCTTAATAATATGGGATTCATATAAGGCCTATGTTCAGGGAATTATTATTGTACATTCAGCATTTATTCACAAACTAAACAAACAGGAGTTAATACAACTTGAGAAAGAAATATGTATACTTGAACATAAATATATGTTGTCTGGTATGGCTGAGGATCTCACTCATCTGCAGAAACTCAAATTCAATTTTAACAAAATTCTAATTTTAAAGGTTGGTATTCAGCTTTCTACCCATTCTGCACTATATTATTCTGGCATGAATAGAATAGGCAGAATTTTGGCCAATTATTTGAAAGGAGCAAAAAAGAAAACTATGATTCATGCTATCAAACATCAAGGAAAGGTATTGACTAAACAAAAGGATATTCTTGAGCATTTTTTGGACTTCTACAAGGATATATATTGTTCTCATCATAATGCATCTCCTGACCAAATGAGCTCCTTTTTACAATCTTTGCAAGGTCCAAATATGGATGTGCAATCCCTTTCACACCTGGATGCTGATATCTATACAGGAGATCAAAAAAGGAATTTCTTCATTGAAATCTAGAAAATCTCCTGGAAGTGATGGGTTTACTATAGAATATTATCAAAAGTTTGCTTCTATATTAATGCCTAGACTATTACATTTGTATAATCATTGTATTAGTAACAAAGAACGTTCTCCTTCCACGTCAGAAGCTATAATTATTCTTTTAGAAAACCAGGTAGAGACCCTATCTTGTTTGGTAATTATCGGCTTATATCTCTGTTAAATTATGATTGTAAAATTTTTGCAGAAGTTCTGGCAGATAGATTAGCATCAGTCATTGGTTATTTGATTGCTCCTAAACAAAATGGTTTTGTTCCTAAGAGATATGGTTTAGATAATTCCAGAGTATTTAGCCATGTATTACATCTTTCTAAGCAACTTGATATCCCAACTTGTGTAATTTCTTTGGATGCTGAAAAAGCATTTGACTGTGTTGAATGGCCTTTCTTATTCCAGGTTTTAAAGTGGTTTAATTTTGGTACTCATTTTATTGACATGGTTTCTGTCTTATATTCATCACCAACTGCTAAACATTTGATTAACTCTTCACTCACAGACTCGTTTTCCCTGCATAGAGGCATTAGACAAGGGTGTCGTTTGTCACCTCTACTTTTCCTTCTTGTATTAGAACCTCTCCTTATAGCTATCAAAAATCACCCAGAAATTCAGGGTGTTCCTGTTGGTAATTCCTCAATTAAAATCTCTGCATATGCAGATGATATTCTGTTATATATCATGTATCCAGAGGTATCTCTTCCCTTTCTGTCCAAGTTATTAGACCAATTTGGCAATCTTTCTGGGTATAAAGTCAATTGGTCAAAAACTGAATTAATGCCAATGAATATCCATTGTAATAAATCACAAATCACAGCATTTCCTATAAGATGGTGTCCAAATCAAATTAAATATCTTGGAATTTATTTTGAGTCCTCTTGGGAAGACACAATTCAAATTACCGTATTTTTCGGACCATAAGACGCACCGGACCATAAGACGCACCTAGGTTTTAGAGGAGGGAAATAGGAAAAAAAAAATTTTCCTCTTTCCCTCCTCTAAAACCTAGGTGCTCCGGTGCGTCTTGTCCGGGTTTTGGACCTCCGTTCTGTACTTACAGGATTCCATGTTCCCTGGTGGTCTAGTGACGTCGGGGCAGGAAAGAGCCCCCTCTTTCCTGCCCATCGCGCTGCTCTCCGTGCTTCTCAATGCTTTCTGACGGTCTCGGCGAGATTCAAAATGGCCGCCGAGAATCTCGGCGGCCATTTTGAATCTCGCCGAGACCATCAGAAAGCATTGAGAAGCACGGAGAGCAGCGCGATGGGCAGGAAAGAGGGGGCTCTTTCCTGCCCCGACGTCACTAGACCACCAGGGAACATGGAATCCTGTAAGTACAGAACGGAGGTCCAAAAACGCTACCTTCGGACTATAAGACGCACCCCCCATTTTCCTCCCAAATTTTGGGGGAAAAAAGTGCGTCTTATAGTCCGAAAAATACGGTAATATGGATTTACTCCTGAAAACTACTCATGACACATGTAATGTTTGGTTCCCGTTACATCTCAGTTGGTGGGGGAGAATAGAAACTATAAAAATGGTTATTGCTCCACGCATTATATATATATTGAGTATGTTACCCTTCTAATTTCCTAAATCTTTTTTTAAAGATTTAGATAATATCATTTTTTTTTTTACATTAGACAAAATACCTTTATTTACATCATTGGCCTTAGCTGCATCATGGCCCATTATTTCTGATACTCTTAAAGCTGTTTTTTTTCTAGATTCTATCTGTAAACTTTCCATGTCTTCTTCTCAGAGGGCACTAATTTGGAGTCATTCTCATATAAAAATTGGATCCTCTCCTCTCATTTGGAAGGAGTGGGTTTTATGTGGTATATATTGCATCACAGATATCTGTTCTGGAAACACTATCATCTCTTTTGATGAGTTAGTGAACAGATTCCATCTTCCTAATACTCAATATTTTAAATATTTGCAATTTAAATCCACTCTCACTAAATGGATGAATAAACACTACAGTGCACAACAAACTTCAGATATTTCTCTTATTTTTGACTCTATAATTAAAACAAAGGGAATAGCTTCACAATTTTACTCTCTATTATTACCCTCTAATCATTCAAAAATTGAGGCGCTTCAAAATATTTGGACAATGGATACTAATCATAGCACGTCTGATACATTATGGGAATGGTTTTGGACAAAATCCATGAAACCTATTGCTTCGGCTCCTATATTGCAATCTCTTTTTCTATTAGCACACAAGGCTTTGTGGACTCCAGTCAAACAGCACAAGGTGGATTCTACATCATCCAACTTGTGTTGGTTGTGTAATAGTAGCATAGGTACATTAGAACATATGTTCTTTTCTTGTCCTGATCTACAAATTTTCTGGACATCAGTATGGGATCGCATATGTGCTATTTTTCACATGAATTTGCCTTTTACATTTCACCTTATGATATTTCGCTCTGCAAGATTAAAGCAAGCAGGTCTTAAATGTAACTATAAATTGTTTGACGCCCTTTTGGCCATAGCATTTTTCACTATTATAAAGAATTGGAAGAATTTTAAATTGGTCTCTTTTTGTTTTTGGTGGGCTAGTGTATGTATGATTCTTAAATATGAAAAAATATTAGCTGAACGTAATAATTCCATGCATTTGTTTCTCAAAACATGGGACCAAGTAGTAAAATTTTGCCAAAATTAAGTTTAAGAAATTGTTTATGATATTTTGGATATTACTGTTTCCTTTGTATGATGTCACAATAAAGTAAACCTGTATAACTTATAATTTCTAATCCTTTGTAATGGCACTGCATATATAATGATGTTGAATGTATGGAACTTTCTACATATCATGTATATGATTGTTTATTTTTGATTTTTGTTTTTGTACTTTGTATACTTGATTATATTTTTTGAAAAGTTAATAAATACGCTTGAACTGAAACTCTAAATGGAATAAAAGCATGTTTAGAGTTGTTAGAAAACTGGATATCTTCTCATAAGTTGCATTAAACAGAAAGAAAACAAGAAAACTTCATTTTTGTAGATAGGAACCCCAGAGAAGTTCAGGACTAGTTCACAATTCTCGACAGGTGATGATAAATTTACATTTGATTCTTCTAGGATTCTAGGAGCTGAAGTAGACAGTCAACTGACTATGGAAACACAAGTTAATAAAGTAGTTAAAAATTCCTCTATGTTATTAAGGAAACTCAGAACGATTCAAAAATATTTTAAAATTTTCAGCTTTTAGAATAATAGTCCAATTTTTATTGTTATCTCGGATGGACTGTTGAAATATTGTCTACTTTGGCTGTTTAAAATCTTTAATCAAGAAATTACAAACAGTTCAGAATACAGCAGTTAGGCTAGTGTATTCGGTTCATAGGTTTGATAGTGTTACTCTTTTTTTTTCTTAGATTACATTGGTTACCAACTGAGGCTAGAGTCTAATTCAAATTGTATATGTTGGTGTTTAAAATTTCATATTGTAATGCACCCTCATATATGGTCATTGGAGCCGACTCTGTGGGTGCTGTGGGTGCTTGAGCTCCCCCAATATTGAAAAAATTCCTTGTATGTGTCCAGGGAGGGGTCATTTCCATTGGGCTTAGCACCCCCAAAAATTTTGAAAAGTTGGCTCCTATGTATATGGTAGATTTTATACAGTTGTTGAATGGAAGTAGCTATCATTTTTTTTTAACCAGTTGAGGTTGCGTTTTCCTGCCATACAAAAGATTATGTCCCATAAGTTGTTGGTAGCTTCTTTTTCTTAATAATTAAATAATTAATAATTTAATAATAACTTAATAATTTAATTTGGAAAGAAAGTATCCTTTGTTTAGGAAAGCAATTCAAGCTTTTTTTATTTCAAAAAATTGTGCTGCCCAGAATTTAATCTTCTGAGTTATGGCATTATTTTGTATTTTTGGCTAGAAATATTTAGAATCTGAGAATAGTACATTTGATAGTATTTTAATAGTTAATTTTAATTCCTAGATTTCTTAGTTCTCTTTGATTTGTAATCCACGTAGAACTATATAGTTAATTACAAAATAGAAGACTCATAAAGTAAAGTATAATAAGAATAAACTGCCAATTACCTTTGCTGTCCCTGACACACAAGTTATACTGTATAACTGTATAATAAGGATAAACTGCCCACTTCGCTCACTGTTCCTGACACGTGTTATATGGTATAACTGTATAATAAGGATAAATCGCACGCTTCCCTCGCTAGCCTGACACGTGTTATACTGTAAACATTTCTATTAAGGTGTATCTCTGAGGTGAAGGCATTATGTTGAGCTATGTCTCCCTGCTTTCTTCCTGCAGCTGCCCCATACTGGGTTAAGAAGCCAGAGAACAACATATACATTCCAGGGGAGACTGCCCGCCTGGATTGTGAAGTCTACGGCAATCCCAAGCCTAATATCAGCTGGAAAATTAATGGAGTGCCAGTGAAAGGTGACTATCACTACTTACTCGTGTCTTTGAAAGTGTGATTATTTACACCGGTGTCCACATATGTGTTTGTGTAAAAGCACTCAGTGCCGATCTGTAGAGTCATTCTTTAATACATATTTTGTGCTCACAGATCCTTTGCAGCTCTTCCTCTTTGCTTCTCCTGTGTTTCAGAACTGGATCCCGATCCCAGGCGTCAGGTTAGGGATGGGACTCTGATCCTTGCCAACCTTCAGACTGAAGACACGGCAGTGGCACAATGCGAGGCTTCCAACCAGCATGGGGTCCTTCTGGCCAATGCCTATATCTATGTCACCAGTGAGTGTGCTCTCTGCCACCACCATAGCTTATTGCCTGCATCTTCCCAGCATTTCCCCAGTCTTAGTTGTGATTCTCCATTTGCAGTCATGCTGTGTGTATCCCCCTTTCTCTCAAAACATTCTGTTTTCCCAAAGCAATAAGTAACAGTATAGTAAATAAATAAACGATAATAAATGATAAACGATACCCCATTCCTTTGTCATGTGCATGCCTCTGTTCTTGTAACATGTGTCGTCCCCCCCCCCCTCACTCATGTGTCGTGTATTCCACCTGCTCTTGTATGTCACCCCACTCTTCTGTGGTATGGATCCCTCCTGTTGTATGTGTTGCCCTTTCATGTCATGTGTATGCCCTTGCTCTTCTGTTATATGTGTTCCCCCTGCTCAAGTTTAGTTTAGTTTTGTTTGTGTCTTCTAGGTCTCCTTAATCTTATCTCATCAGTCTCATGTCTACTTGACTGGTGCCACTCCTCCCATTCCCACCACATAATAAATTAAACATTAATCTTCATAATAACATAATATAAATGGTAATAATTGTGGGAGACTACAATATGTTTAGATATCAGTTCCATGTTTCTTGTAGATATTGGCACCACATGTCTACAGCTTACCTATTGTCATCCTAGCCCTAATCCTGTCTGTCTCACTGTACCTTCTCACTTCCTGCATCTCCTTCCTTCCTGTCTCACCTCACCTTTCTTTGCCTCCTCCCCTTCTGTCTCATATGTGATCTCCACCCTCTCCACTTGTTTTATGGCATCTCCTCTCCCTCTCCTATCTGACAACATCTCCTTTCTCCTTCCCCCACATCTCAGAGCATCCCTTCTTCACTATTATCACTCACTCCCACGTCTTTCTTAGTTTCTTCTTCATCTTCCTCTCTTTCTCTCTTCTGTCTTTCATCTGTCCATCTCCCTCAACTTTTCATAGTGTTTCTGATCCTCCTCTGACTTAACATGGCTTCTCATTTACCTCTTACTCTAGCCCTGGTCTCACTTGTAGCATCTCCCCTCCTCAGTCTCTCCCTTGCAAGTCTCATGGCACCTCCTTCTTCTCTCATCCCTCACCTCTCCCATGGTGCCTCCCAGGGCCATGCCTAGGATCTCTGGCGCCCCCCTGCAGACTATAAGTTCCCCCCCCCCCCCCCCCCCCCATGAAAATGATCGCTCACCACTTGCCACACTGACAGGAATTGTCAGCAATATTCTTAGAAACAAATTGCTATACATTGCAAAATAAGATAGCAGATGTAAATTCTCAAAGTGGACATATTCCAAACACTAAAATGAAAATAAAATGATTTTTTTTCTACCTTTGTTGTCTGGTGACTTTCTTTTTCTGATCATGCTGGCCCAGTATCTGATTCTGCTGCTATCTGTCCCCTTAACTCCGTTTCCAGAGCTTCCTTTCCATTTATTTCTTTACTTTCCTCCTTTCTTCTTCATTTCTTGCTCTATATCCCCTGCCCCCTCCATTCATCCCTATCCAGCAATTCCCCTCTCTCCCTGAGCCCTGCAATCCATATCCATCCGTACCCATCTGTCCCCTCCATTCATCTCTATCCAGCAATTCCCCTCTCTCCCATCCATGCTCCTCTCTCCCCTCCCATCCATGCTCCTCTCTCTCTCCTGCCCTCCCGCTCCCATGTCCCAACTGCCCACCCTCTTCTCCCCCCCCCCCCCAAGATCCCTTTCCTTTTTTTTTTTTTTAATTTACCTCCGTCCGGCAGCGCAGCGTCAGTGAAGGAGGCGGCACTCCCGACGTCTCTAGCCAGCCTTCCCTTCGCTCAGTGTCCTGCCTTCTTCTGATGTCATTTCCTTGACATTAGAAGAAGGCGGAACACTGAGCGAAGGGAAGGCTGGCTAGAGACATTGGGAGTGCCGCCTCCTTCACTGACGCTGTGCTGCCGGACGGAGGTAAATTTAAAAGGAAGAAAAAATGAAAGGGATCTTGGGGTGGGAGAAGAGGGCGGGCAGTTGGGACATGGGAGCGGGAGGGCGAGGTAAGCACGGTGCGGTGGTGGCGCCCCCCAGAGGACGGTGCCCCCCTGCCGTGCTTACCTCGCTTACCGTGTCGGCACGGCCCTGGTGCCTCCTAAGATTCTTCTCTTCTCTCCTCATGTCTCACAATGTACCTCCCTTCCCTTCTCTCCCAGCTGTCTCACAGTGTCTTTTCTGCCTCTCTTTCTCTCATTATAGAGCTCCCACCACAGATTCTCACCCAAGACAGCATGCAGTATGAGGCTGTGGAGCAGATGAATGTTTACATGAACTGTCAAGCTTTCGGGTCCCCTCTGCCCTCCATTGAGTGGTAAGACCTGTGGGATCTTGGTTGTTACTAAGGGGGATTGGTTTGTGTCATAACAGCAATATTAGCCAAGGCCAAGTAAGATAGGATGACCAATCAGTGACACTTGACTAACTCTTTTAATAGCTGTTAACATCACAAAGTAACTAGCCAATATTATGGTAGTTGTAACAAACACTAGACATCAAAAAGCATCATTAGCAGACTTGACATTGCTGATGGTGTTCCAAAGGCAGATAGCCAATAAAAAACAAGAATTGTCCCCATGAGACCTCTCACTGTCTTCCTTTCTCTGGCAGGATGCGGGATCAGTGGACACCTGTGCTGGAGGATGACCGTTATAACGTGTTTACCAATGGGACTCTGTACATCACTAATGCCCAAAAAGAAGACTCTGGCCTGTATACCTGCACTGCCATCAATGACCAAGACAATGCCACCATCAATGCCATCCTGGATGTGAAAAGTTGAGTAGCGTCTTCCTTGTAAACTCATGTTTCACTCTGCAATATAGCTTCCTTAGGGGGCCAAGTAACTCATGGCAAATCACGATGCCTTAAGCAATGACATCCTTTACTCATATTACTCCGGTGTCATATGAGTAAAGGACGCCATTGCTTAAGCCATTGTGATTTGCCATGAGTTACTTGGCCCCCTGAGGAAGCTATATTGCAGAGTGAAACGCAGAGCTCCGTTGGGCAAAATTGCAAAAGCTAAGTAACATTATTTGTTTAAGCAAGTGTTAAACATCACGATTCTGACTATCTTTGATGGGTTATAGTTCATTTCATTCTCAGCCCACATTTACATACAAGTGGAGTTTTTTATGACCAGTGATAATAACGGAGTCAATGAAATGCGGGCATTGAGTACATTTATTGTTCTATCGCCATGCAATGACTACTGAGGTCTTTTTCTCCACTATAAACAGAAGAAAAAAGCCTTCAAACTGATACCACATACTTTCAACACTTCGGGTTAGTACATTATCAGAATGAACCATGTTCTGCTTTCCTCTGGATAGTGGTATTAACCTTTACAAATGCACAATTAGCGGCTTTGAAATTTGCCATCCTACTACCATGCTCTTGCAGCTCTGCCCAGCAGGTTTCAATAATACCACCCTGTGTGTAAAACTTGTAGGCTTTTTTCCTCCTTACACAAATAAAGTTTGCTTCCATCCTTGAAATCAATAATCACAATCCAAAATTGGGAACTCCTTTAGGGGATATAGCTAGCAACCCCACGTCCCTCCCACAGGTCCTCCAGAATATAGTTTATTTGCACTTACTATACCTCCCAAGCTAACTTGCAGATCTATAATATTTGATAGGACAGACAGTATCACTCAGCAATAGCACAATCAGTCAAAGGTGAAGGGTACATAGAGGAAATAGGGGAAAGGGAGAGAGACAGTACTTAGAGCATGAACCGGGGAGAGGGGAAGATTTTAATTGAAAAAATCTGAAAAGAAAAGAAAACATACATCAGTGCAGTCCTCCCGAACTTACAGAGCTCAAAAATACTTCTTCAGCTTTTACAAGGCGAGGTCTCTATCTGGACTCCTTTGCCAAATGATCGCAAAATGGCTACGGTGTTTTATGTGTTGACGTCAGACGCCTCCGCTAAACTCCACCCCTAAAAAACATTCATCAAAAAGATGTAAAAACTTCTTTACGAAGAACAGACAAACTTTTTTGTTAATAAGGGGATTGGTCAAAAAAATTGATTCCACTCTATTTTAGAATTTAAACCAAATGGGTGCAAAGTATGTAAACGGAAGATCCAGCGCTGTTCCAGTCTCAGTAGGAGGTGCTTCCTATCTCCTCCCCCTGGATACCATTTCAATTGTTGGAGTACAATACATTTCAGGCTCTCAAAAGAATGTCCTTCTTTATTGCAGTGCACAGCAAGAGGAGCCGTAGTTTTCCTTGCAATGATATTGCTTTTATGTTCACCCAATCTGGTAGATAATTTGCGGGATGTCTGACCAACATACAATTTATTACAACTGCATCGAATACAATAAACCACCCAGTCAGATACACAGGAAGTATTCTAATATAAAATATATTTTCTCCTTGTGCTGATATCATCAACGATAGAGGGGAAGATTTTAACAGAATTATAAATATAAGAGTAAACCCACAAGATAAATAGTTCCCTCAAACCTCCTAAGGCTCCTGAAGGAGATTATGGAGGACTATGTTACTGAACAATTGGATTTCTATCTTTAAAAATTTGATATTTTGCATTCCTCTCGATCAAGCTTTAGAAAAAATTACAGCACTAAAATTGTTGTATCTGCTTTGACAGCATATGTTAAGGAATTATTTTGTAAAGGTCAATGTACTATTGTTACGGATTCAGGGATAGTGAGCCCTTGTACCGCAGCTGGAGCTGAGGCAGACAAGTCACCTGGGCTGGCACAAGGCAGGAGTCAGAACAAGACAGGACTAGGCAAGACTGGGCTAGACAAGACAGGACTTAAAGCAAGGCAGAGGAAACAAGGTGCAATAGACAAGACAAGGACTGGATCCAAATGAGGCAAGGAAAGCAAGGGAAAGGGACTAGAACTAGAACCCAGACAGGACAAGGCAAGACTCCTGCCTTGTGCAACGACCTGCTCCTCGCCAAATCCAGAGGCCACTATTCCATCCTCATCCTCCTCGATCTATCCGCGGCGTTTGACACTGTCAATCATGATTTACTTCTTGCCACACTGTCCTCTTTTGGGTTCCAAGATTCTGTCCTCTCCTGGTTCTCCTCTTATCTCTCCCACCGCACCTTCAGGGTTCACTCTCATGGATCTTCCTCCACTCCCATCCCACTATCTGTTGGTGTTCCCCAGGGATCTGTCCTTGGACCCCCTCTCTTCTCAATCTACACCTCTTCCCTAGGCTCACTGATCTCATCTCATGGTTTTCAGTATCATCTTTATGCTGACGACACCCAGCTATATCTCTCCACACCAGACATCACCGCGGAGACCCAGGCCAAGGTATCGGCCTGCTTATCCGACATTGCTGCCTGGATGTCCAACCGCCACCTGAAGCTGAACATGTCCAAAACCGAGCTCCTCGTCTTTCCACCTAAACCCACTTCTCCTCTTCCTCCACTCTCTATCTCAGTTGATAACACCCTCATCCTCCCCGTCCCATCTTCCCGCAACCTCGGAGTCATCTTCAACTCCTCCCTCTCCTTCTCTGCGCATATCCAACAGACTGCCAAAACCTGTCGCTTCTTCCTCTTCAACATCAGCAAAATTCGCCCTTTCCTTTCTGAGCACACCACAAGAACTCTCGTCCACGCTCTCATTACCTCTCGCCTTGACTACTGCAACTTACTCCTCACCGGCCTCCCACTTAGCCATCTATTCCCCCTTCAATCCGTTCAGAACGCTGCCGCACGTCTTATATTCCGCCAGAACCGATATACTCATATCACCCCTCTCCTCAAGTCACTTCACTGGCTCCCGATCAGATACCACATACAATTCAAGCTTCTCCTCCTTACCTACAAATGCACCCGGTCTGCGGCTCCTCACTACCTCTCTACCCTCATCTCCCCCTATGTTCCCACCCGTAACCTCCGCTCACAGGACAAATCCCTCCTCTCCGTACCCTTCTCCACCACTGCCAACTCCAGGCAGGTAAATCTCTAGATTTACACCTGTCTTTTAGATTGTACACTTGTCTCTAGATTGTACACCTGTCTTTTAGATTGTAAGCTCCTTGAGCAGGGACTGTCCTTCCATGTTAAATTGTACAGCGCTGCGTAACCCTAGTAGCGCTTTAGAAATGTTAAGTAGTAGTAGTAGACTCGGAACTAGATTAAAACTGGGACTGGGACACAGGCAATACAAGGCAAGGCAGAACAAGGCAAGAACTAGATTAAAACTGGGTCCAGAAAAGGGCAAGACCATGACAAGGCAAGGACTGGATCTGGACAGGACTGGACTGAATAAGACAAGGCAAGGCTAGACATAAAACACAGTAGACAAAGCAAGGCAGAGGCAACAAGAACAAACAGAAGCAAGACTATAAACAAGGCAGGAACTGGACTTGACTTGGCAACAAGAACAGGCTAGGCTTGGCAGGATCAGGAACCAGAAACAGGCTAGGCTTGGTGGGATCAGGAACCAGGAACAGACTTGGCTTGGCAGGAATAGGATTCAAGGACAGACTTGACTAGGCAGGAACAGGATTCAGGAACAGACTTGGCTTTACAACAGGAACAGAACTTGATTTTAGCAGAAAGCAGAAATAGGGATTTGGCTTTAACTGAAAGCAGGAACAGAGCTTTGGCTTTAGCAGAAAGCAGGAACAGGGTATAACTGAAGCAAGAGTCAAGAGCAGGGCTAGACTAAAGCAGGAGCCAGAGATAGAGTCAAACTGTAACAGAAACCAAGAGCAGGGTTTGGCAATAGCAAGAGCCAGGCTTTCAGGAACCAGGTTCAAGAGCAAGACACACAGAACCAAACCTTTCAAGTACAAGACTCATAGAAACACAGTTAAACGGGAACAAGAGTAAAGCTTCTAGAACAAAGCATACCAAAGCAAGGCTTTCAGGAACAAAACTCAGAAACACAAGAACAAGCATTCTCACAGGAACAAAGCCAGGCTGGAATCAAGGCATGCAGGAACAAAGCCCAGCAGAAACTGGATCTAAACAGGGAACACAAAGACAAGGTTAAATGACCTGTTGCAATGGCAAAGGCATGAGAGTTCCAAGGTGCTTTATAAAGGACTTTGCTGATGATGTCACAACTTGGAATGAGGCTTGGATAGCAGGAACACCAGAGCAAGGCTTGGATAGCAGGAACACCAGACAGTAGAAGCATCAATGCAGGAACAAAGCAGTCTGGAGAAGCCACAGAGCCAGATCACTGAAAAAAGGTAAATCTGGACGCAGGGGCATGGCCACAGATGTGACAACTATTATTATGCAATTTGATTTAAGCAGTGCATTTGACCTACTTGTTGATTTAAGCAGTGCATTTGACCTACTTGATTTTGAACTGATGATTCAAATTTTGACTTATTTTAGCATCCAAGGTTCAGTTTTGTCTTGGTTTAATGGCTTTTTGACAAATCATCATTATATTGTAAAGAGGATTTTTTTTCTGAAAGATGGAGTCCTTTAAGTGGAGTTGCCCAAGGTTCCCCACTTCCCCATCCCTTTTCAATTTATTGATGCAGTCTCTCGGTGCCGCTCTTGATCAAGCTAAGATAAAACACTTTGGGTCCTGTTTACTAAGGCGCATTAGCGTTTTTAATGTGCCTACAATTAGCATGCGCATGTTAAAGACTCTAATGCACCTATAACATGGCTTAGTAAACAGGACCCTTTATATATGCAGATGATATCACTGTGATGCCACCTCAACTGTGGTCTGATACATTATCCCATATTAGAACCAGTGTTAATATAATAGACAACTGGATTGCATTTCATAGGCTTAAATTGAATAAGAACACTTTTAACCAAATTGACTCACTGTCCACATATACAATACTGAAACTTCCAAACCCAAAGTGGACAATGTGACTGATACCAAACACCTATTTAGGCAATCTTATGTAAGATATCTTATAAAAGAAAAAAGGGAAAGACCTCAGAAGTCTGTGGTAATATATCACCATACAGACTGGTCTGTAAAATGCTCTATTGGTGCCCTGTTAGAGCCCAATTAGTGCTATATCCACTAGACCCCAATCTATCATCGGCCAGAAAAACATTTTCAAAAATCTTTTTATTGTAACCTTACCAATAATTGTGTGAACATTTAGTTAAAAAGCTACCACATATAGTTTGTACATAAATTTCATATGCAGCATACAGCACACTTATCTGTTCCCAACGGGGCCCCTTTCACCTTCAGTGGCGGTAACCAGTTAAAGCACTGCATCCCTAAAGAAGGCTGAGGGTGAAACGGGCCCTGGTGGGAACAGATAAGTGTGCTGTATGCTGCATATGAAATTTATATACAAACTTTATGTGATAGCTTTTTAACTAAATGACACCAATAGAGCATTCTACAGTCTGGTCCGTAGGATGCTGTATCACCACGGACTTCTGAGGGCTTTTCCTTTCTTCTTTTAAGCAATCTTACATAAGATTGCTTAAATAGGTGTTTGGTACAGTCACATTATCCACTTTGGGTTTTAAATTAAATAAGAGCAAAACCAAGTTTTTATGGTTGGGTTCTAAAACGGATCCAAAATATGTTGAGTTTATAACTTTAGATGATAACCAGTTCCCTTTGGATCTTCATTCTAAATTTTTGGGGATGGAGATGGATCATTTATTGTCTATGCATTGTCATATTCAGTTTATCATCAAATACTCTTTTACAATGCTAAGAAAGTTGAGGGTTTTTAGAAAATATTTCAAGTTAGAGGTCGAGGTCGAGGCTTTAATTCTTCTTAGACTGGATTACTGTAGTCTTACACTAGCTATTTGTTCTAAATCACATATTCATCGTTGACAACTGGTACAGAATTTTGTTAGACTGATATTTGGATTATCTCAATTTGAGTCACTTCAATCTTATTATTCTAAACTTCATCGGTTACCAGTTGCTGAGAGAATTCAATTTAAATTAGGTATCACCACCTTTAAAATTCTTACTGGGGAAATTCCTGATTATATGTTGAATTTAGTATACTTGTGGTCTTCTTCCAGATACAATACTTGTAATCTCTTTCAGCTAAGATTTCCAAAGTTTAAGAATTTAAAAACTATTAAACATTTTACACTATCTATTCAATACTGGTTAGCTAATTTGTGGAATCAGCTTCCGTAGTCTGTGAGGTCTTGTACTCATTATCTTTTGTTTAGAAAACATTTTAAAGCTTTTTTATTTGGCAAGGTGGGTTTATCTAATGTTTAGTTTTTGTTTATTGGTTGTTCGTAATTCCTGGATTGATTGGTCCAGCTCTTGATTGTTGTAATCTGTCCTTGAACTGTATAGGTGGAGCACAAGAACTGCACAACATACTATAACATAACCAGTGGCATAGGAAGGGTGGTGGTGGGGTGGTCTGCCCCAGGTGCACGCACTAGGGGGGTGTCGGCTCGCTGGTTCCCTGGTCTTTCTGCCCTGGAACAGGTTACTTCCTGTTCCGGGGCAGAGAAAGCAGGGAAGCAGCAGAGCCGATGCAGCTCCCAGTGACGTGCAATGGGGGCGGATCGGCCCTCCCGCCTGCCCCCCGCTGAAATGTAGGGTGCGTTTCGGGGGGGGGGGTGCGCTCCGGAGAGGGGGTGCGCCGTGCCCTGCACCCGGGGGGGGGGGTGCGCCGTGCCCTGCACCCGGGGAGGGGGGTGCGCAGCGGCGACCCGCCCCGGGTGTCAGGCACCCTCGCTACGGCACTGAACATAACATCCCAAAGAAGACTGTGCTTTTGACTAGGCTCCTTTGGTTGAACATCAGCAACTGTTCACTAAAAGTATTCCCCTTTTTAAGATACACCCCTCTGATGTAAATCAGTGACTTCTCCATAAACACACCGGTGGCCCATTGATTCTTTTTGTTTGTGAATGACATCAGAAATCTCTGCTACTATTGTATTGATGGGTCTGTACAGATATGATTTCTCTTAAGCCATTGTATGTTGGGAAGTAGCATGGATTAGACAGATGGAAGTGTTTGAAAGATGCTATTCAAGATGTCAAAAATACTAGGACGGGGGGGGGGCCCACAATGAAACTACTAAGTAGTAAATTTAAAACAGATCGGAGAAAATATTTCTTCACTCAATGAGTAATTAAACTCTGGAATTCGTTGCCAGAGAATGCGTTAAAAGCAGTTAGCTTAGCAGGGTTTAAATTTTTTTGGATAATTTCGTAAAAGAAAAGTCCATAATCTATTATGAGGATGGACTTGGGAAAATCCACTGCTTATTCTTGGAATAAGCAGCATAAAATCTGTTTTACTGTTCTGGATTCTTGTCAGGTACTTGTGACCTGGATTGGCCACTGTTGCAAACAGGATACTGGGCTTGATGGACCTTCTTTCTGTCTTAGTATGACAACACTTATGTTCTTATGTTCTTAACAGTAGCTGCTTCTAAGCAGAAAATACTTAAATGGTAGCAGCAGTGGGATCTTTACTAAAAGTGAAGAATGGGTTGGCAGATAGGATAAAGTGGACAGCTGAGATGGCTAATGTCCTCTTCTTTGCTCTAGTAAATTATATTTTCCTTCTACCATAGATGCTACAAAGATCCTGGTACCTCCAAAAGACACCCGAGTGAGAATAGGGGACAAGGCTGTGTTCGAGTGCGATGTTCTCTTTGACTCATCCTTTCAGGAGTCCAGCATGAGTTGGAAGAAAGATGGCAAGGAAATCCAGGAGTCAGATGACAGCAGCAAGTATGTACACTGGTATCTCACTGTCTGCAGTGGGTAAGCTCACATAGCTGAGGTCTCATTATCAGAGAGCACTCAGTAAAGAAACTTTCACTGCTGGGGTCTCATTGTTAGAGGTCACTCAGTAAATAGTCTCACTGCTGGGTTCTCATTGTCAGGGAGCACTGCAAAGAGGAAACACACCCTGTTGGCGCTCTTGCTGGTGGCTCTGCTGTCAAGAAGCTGGCACTGAAGAGATTTCACTGAATCAGTGGGCCACACAGTGTGTGTCACTGAGGAAACCCACAAAGTGAAGATCTCATTGATACGGCAGTGGTATGAGATGTAAAGGATTTTACTTCTCTTTGCCCCTGCCCCATCCCCCCAGGTACTTCATTGAAGACTCCAATCTAACAATTTCCAGTGTGGATGATACAGACCAGGGGATATACACATGTGTGGCCTGGACCCAACTGGATTCTGTGGAGAAGAGTGCCCAGTTGGTGGTAGTGGGTGAGTAGAGGAAATGCTTGCATGAGGCTGGTGCTCTCCCTCACTATAGAGCTTTACTGGGGCTTTGAGGGGCTGTTTTCTCTTCCTTTCAGATCGGCCTGGTGCCCCCTATGACCTGGAGCTATCAGACCAGCAGGAGCAGAGTATCACTCTCACCTGGACACCTGGGAATGATAACAACAGCCCAATACAGGGTAAGAGGTGGTCTCTGGAAACACATTAAGGTCATTCCACTGGGTTCCTATAACACAGATCTTACAATAGATTCTGTATCAGACATGAGGCAAAATAGTGAGCCTTTGAGAGGGGTCGGGTATTCTTTTTTATCACTTAACTTTCATTTTCTCAGGCGTGAGGCAAAATAACGAGCCTGTGAGAGGGTTTGGGTCTTCTTTTTTATCACTTAGCTCTCATTTTGCCTTTCTGCACTCTCCCCCCTTCCCTCTACTTACACTCCCCTCTACCACCCCCAGAGTTTATCATCGAGTTTGAAGAAGATGAGTTTGAACCAGGTATATGGCATGAATTGACCCACGTAGATGGTCTCACGCACTTAGCACAGCTCCAACTTTCACCCTTCGTGAATTATCAGTTCCGAGTGGTGGCTGTGAATGAGTTTGGGAGAAGTGATGCCAGTCCTGGGTCAGAACGTTTCCAGACAGCAGAAGCAGGTAAGTGCCATAGAACTCGGTTGCAGAGGGGAGTGGGGGGAGGCGGGTAAAAGTCATTTATGCTGTGCTGTTGTGTATCATGTCTCATAAGAGATAAACCCCAAACTAAAAACAGTAGCGTGGTGGGTTCATTAGAATACAGATTTACTATCCAGCATTATTATTAACTGTTGTTGGTTCATTTTTTCCTGCTTTCTTTGAGAAGACAAATGGTAAAGAAGTTGTATTGGCAGGGAGGAAGTAGGATCAATTTAACATTAGCATCGGCAATATTTGCACAGGGAATGGATTCCTCCCCCACCACACACATCTTTCTTCCTCTGTCCATGAGTAGCCTAGTGATTACAGCACCAGGCAGGAAGCCAGGGATCAAATCCCACTGCTCAGGGGCAGGCTGGCAGTGATCGGGGCCCCTGGACAGTAAAGGTCATTGGGCCCCCCTTCATCCACTGCCCGCCACCCCCTTCCTGCAGATTACAGACCCCCTCCCACACACTACAGACCCTTGCAAGTGGGTCCTACCTTGAAGGGCCCTGGTGGTCTAGTGGTATCCGTTGCTACTGTGCCCAGGGCTGGTGCTGCCGTGTTTTCAAAATGGCTACTGAGACTTTCTGCAGTAGTCTCGCAAGTCTCAGCAGTCATTTTTAAAACATATTGGTGCCAGGCACAGGCAGAGTAACGGCAGCATGCAGGAAAGAGTGACATTCTTTTCTGCCCCCACAGATGCCACTAGATCAACAGGACCTTTCATGGTAGGACCTCCAGGGAGGGCTGTAGTGTGTGGCGGCAGCGGGCAACCAGGCAGAACCACGGGGCCCCATAGAGCCTCTAAGCCCTCGGGCAGTGCCCGGTTGCCCAAATGGTCAGTTCGCCCCTGCCACTGCTGCTCCTTGTGATCATGGGTAAGTTACTTAGGACAGCTCCATCTTTCACCCTTCGTGAATTATCAGTTCCAAGTGGTGGCTGTGAACGAGTTTGTGAGCCCACTGGGGACAGGGAAATACCTAATGTACATGAATGTAATGCACCTGGATTCAGCTCTCAATGAAAAGATGTGAGCTGAATCCAAATAATAATACTTTTTCTCTGGGGAACTGATTATAACCTGGAGCCCACCTCTTTCCCCTTTCTCTCTAAGGTTTTTGACTTTAGGCATTCCTTTTTAAACATCAAGGTGAACCCTCCCATTACCAGCTGTACCATATTAATCTCCCTTTGTAACCCCCCCCCCCCTTTCTGTCTTACAGCCCCAGAGAAGAGCCCTGGAGGTGTGAAGGGAGAAGGGTCTAATCCTGATAATATGATCATTACATGGGAGGTAATATCTTAACGACCCGAGATCCACCATTCTTATTTTCACATATCCATGATGTATCCCTTCAGCTATGTCCCCTTTGCCTTTCTCTCCCTCTTCATTTGTCTGACCTCTCTCCAAGCTCCCTTTTGCACTTTTCTCTCACCCCCACTCTTGCCCTTTCGCCTTACTGTCTGAATGCCCACTGACTCCATGTTATAAGGAACAAGCTAACCAGGTCCCAGCTTCACCCTATTGCATCCCTGAATTTGTAGTTCTGATAAATCAAAACTATAAATCCATGCATGTAATGGACTAAAACCAGATCTGGATTAGCCTGTTCCTTATCACTTGGAGTTGGAGGGCAACTCTGCTGTATCCTGTCTTCTGTCTCCGTTCTACCCTCCTTTCTGCTGTTTCCTTGTGTTTACAAAATATTGTTACCTCTCTTGATAGCCCATGAAGGGACTAGACCAGAACGGGCGTGGTTTCCGCTATCTGGTGAAGTGGCGGCTGCAGGGTCAGGCTGGAGAGTGGCACAAGAAGGAAGTGGCACAGCCTCCAGTCCTCGTCCAGAGTACAGATGTTTTTGTACCCTACGAGATCAGAGTGCAAGCACTGAATGACATTGGGGAGGGGCCAGAGCCCAAGACCATCACTGGTTACTCAGGAGAAGACTGTGAGTTCCCATTTCCTTCCTTATTACACTTTAATATGCACATGGCACCTCTTAAGGTATTAGAGATTCTACCTTGTCTAGATTTGTTCATACTGTAGTTGTTCAGTAAAACGTAATTACATCATAGTAAGGTTTATTAGGGGGTAATTTTTTAATTGTTTGCAGGGCCTTTGGTACATTGTAGGTGTAGCCCTACATGTAGTTCCCCTTTGCAATTTGGGCCAGTGGAAGAAATGCAGAATTTATACCTGAATCCTTTAGTCTTGTTCTGAAACAGTTGCAATTTATACAATGTGGGGAAGTGAGCACAGGGATTTCAAAACAAAATGACTTTCCCTCCCCCTAGCATATCCCTGCCCCTTATTTCCACATAGATAAAAAAATGAAATGTCAACGGCACGCATACTTTTAGGGGAAGGGACAATTTTCAGACAGACTACTCACAAACACCTATCTGAAATATTTTCAAGATTACCCTCCTCTCATATAAGAGATTGTACCTCATGCACTGTAGCTCAGAGGTGTTCTGTAATAAATTACTAATTGCTGTAAGTGATGCCTTTTACAGTACAAAATATGGCATCTCATGCCTTTAGCTTGCAAGGGCTCAGGTCAAGAACTAAACCTTCAGTTTGAAAATGAATCTATTTTATTCAAATTACCCAGAATTCCACCTGTGGTTCATAAAATTGAATAAAATGAAATAAAAATGTCTTAAGAGCTCTGCACAGAATAAACAACTTTGGACTAATTTAAGCTTGTGTAGTGGCTCATTTCTATAAATGCTAACCGCTGCTAGCTAACTTAGACCCAGATAAGAACATTAGCCACACTGTGTCAGACCAGTGGTCCATCTAGCCTAGTATCCTGCTTCCAACAGTGGCCAATCCAGGTCACAAGTACCTGGCAGAAACCCAACTAGTAGCGGCATTCCATGCTACCAATCCTGGGGCAAGCAGTATCTTCCCCCATGAATATCCCAATAACAGACTATGGACTTTTCCTCCAGGAACTTGTCCAAGGCTTTTTTTAAACCCAGATATGCTAACCGCTGTTACCACATCCTCTGGCAGCAAGTTCCAGAGCTTAACTATTCTTTGAGTGAAAAAAAATTTCCCCCTATTTGTTTTAAAAGTATTTCCATGGGACTTCCGGTGACGTCATGAGCTAGGAAGCAACGCGCTCCTGAGGCTCCGAGACCCCGACTCCACTAAAGATTAATTATCACGCGTTCGGCTTCTGCAATCCGTTTCCAGTATATGGAAAAATACCTTAAGTCCCCGCTCGCTGCAATGGCGCAAAAAACCACGAAGAAAGATAAGAATAAAGTGAGTAGCGGAGAGGCCAAGATGGCTGAAGAGCTAATGGCGCCAGGGCCCTCATTTACAGACTCCCAACTATCGCAACTAACACAAGCGATCGAGAGGGCCTGGGAACCGAAGTGGATAGCGCTGAACAATAAACTGGAAACCTACCAGACAGCGCTGGATGGGTTGGGGATCCGGGTGAGCGATCTGGAGACCAGGGTTTCGGCGGTTGAGGATGACTCCCGAACGTATGGCCCAGATATGGCAAGTTTGCGCCAACAACTAGAGGAGCAGAGGAGCTTATTAGATGACCACGAAAATCGAGCGCGCAGGAATAATATACGTATTGTAGGCCTGGACGAGGCACTACCTGAGCGCAATCTCGAAACGTGGTTAGAAACGTGGCTATCTAAGGAACTAGCCCTAACGGACACAATGGGACCAATTGTGATAGAAAGGGCGCACCGCGTGGGCCGAAGAATGGAAGATCGAAACCGGCCACGTGTGGTCATCGCGAAGATACTAAACTACCGCCATAAGATTGAAATACTCCAAGGCTTTAAACTCAAAAGAGATACCTTAAAACATAATAACAGGAATATATTGATATTTCAGGATTACTCTACCATTGTGCAAGAAAAACGGAAACAATTCCATGTTATATGTGCGTCCTTGGCACAGAAGAAAATCCGTTTTAGACTGCAATACCCAGCCCAGTTATCAATTTTTGTGCAAGATAAATGGCAAGTATTTCCTAAAGTGGCAGACGCCAAAAAGTACTTAATAGAGAATAAGGTGTTGGACGCTGTTTGACCTGGACTTAATTGAAAGTCAAAGGAGCGCCTTGCGGAGGTGGGGCGTGTAAGTTATGTATGAGTAAATATGTATAACAACCTGTGGAGTGCGGGGTCTCGAGTGGTTACTGGGGTCACAGTTTCATCACCTGGTTTGACTAGGGGATGGAAAGGGGTGATTGCATAGTTGGGAAGTTAAAGGGATGGGAGGGGGGAGGGGAATTGGAGGAAAAGGGGAAGCCCGATGTATATGATAACTGCTGGGGCCTTGTTAACAACACAATACACGGAGTAGCTATGAGGAAGGCAAGTAGGGACTCAGAAAGTAATGGTTTTATAAATACACAAGATAAGTCCAAAATTAGAAGATTAGAGATAATCTACAGACATGCCACTTAGAGTGATAACATGGAATGTAGGGGGTATTACATCCCCTATAAAAAGGAATAAAATTTTGACGGCCCTTAAAAGACACCGAGCTGATATTGCCTGTCTGCAAGAAACACGCCTTAGTGATGAGGAACACACAAAATTACAGAGATCGTGGGTGGGAGAATGCTATGCGGTGGCTGCTAAGGGGAGGAAGGGAGGAGTAGCAGTACTTTTCCGAAAAGGATTAGCGTGTAAGGTATCTGTGGAGGAGAAAGGGAAGCAGGGTAGATCCATTATATTACGGGTATGGGTACAAGGTATGGAATTTTTACTGGTAGGAATATACGGCCCAAATGAGCATGATCGAGTTTTTTTTCGGGATCTGGGGAGTAGATGTCTTCAGTACAAAATAGAGAAGATTTTAGCTCTTGGGGATTTTAATTTAATTTTAGACCCAACAGACGACACCTCAAATCCGGATTCCATGCACTACTCTGGGCAAAGAGCAAGGGAAATGCCAATGTTTGTAAAAACTCTGAACTTAGTAGATGTGTGGAGGGTGTTACATCCCGGCGAGCGAGACTATACACATAGATCAAGGGCTCATGGTACCTTAGCGAGATTAGATTATATATTAATAGAGAGGTCTATGTTTCCCCAGGTGAGGGCAGCTTGTATAGGGCCGGAGGAGATATCAGACCATGCCATGGTGTGGATAGAATTAGAGGCGCCTGGAGATAATGTTGGGGGGGCAGGATGGAGATATCCAGCATACCTTCATAATGAACCCCACTTTCAGGAATACCTGGCAAAAAGATGGGAGGAATATGCAACACATAATGGGGCACATGCACTGGCAGACCCGACTTTGTACTGGTCTGCATCAAAGGCAGTCCTTAGAGGGGATATCATTGCTTACTGTAATTTAAGAAAGAAGCGCCGAGCTGCAGCTATACTGCAGTTGGAGAAGCAACTGACTAAAGCTAAGCGTACCCATCTGCATAGACCTACACCACAAAATTTAGAGAACTTGAAAGTGGCGCAGACTACTCTGAACACTTTACTTCATGAAAATGAGACTAAATCAGCGATTTATTATAAATACAAGCTGCAGCGTTTTGGGAATAGGACAGGGCGTTTATTGACTAGGGTAATAAAGAACTGGGGGGGACCCCGGGTGGTGGCTGCTCTACAGGATGAGGGAGGCAGACTTACAGTAAAACAAAAAGAAATAGGGCAAATATTTACCAGGTATTATGCCTCACTCTACTCGTCTGAGGCATCCCCAAACGACAGCTTAGTACAAGACTACCTAACAAAGGCGGGTCTTTCCACACTGTCACCTGAAGAAGTGGCCGTCCTTAATGCCCCGCTGAATTTAACTGAGCTACAACAGGCAATTAAGGGATTAAAGCAGCGCTCTGCACCAGGCCCTGATGGCTATACAGGGGAATATTATAAAACATTACCCCAGGAGGCACAAGTAGCATTGCTGGAATATTATGAAGAGGTGATAGAGAAAGGGGTATTTCCGGCATATGCAAACTCGGCTTTAGTTACGTTGATACCTAAACCAGGAAAGCCATTGAATAGAGCTGAGGACTTTAGACCAATATCACTAATAAATGTTGATACGAAAATGCTGGCAGGGATACTTGCAAAAAGATTAGCACAGTATCTACCAAAACTGATTAATACAGAACAAGTTGGATTTGTGCGAAATAGGCAGGCAACACATAATGTCCGACGCTTGTTGTTGGCAATGTCGAGTTGCCAAGATAGGAGGGAACCATCAGTAGTAGTGAGTATGGATGCCGAAAAGGCGTTCGATAGGGTGGGATGGGGATACTTATTTCAAACTATGAACGAGATGGGGATACAAGGTTGGTTTGTTCAGGCAGTTAAAACACTTTACAGTAAACCAGGGGCAAGTGTGCTTGTAAATGGGATAAGGGGAGAAGAGTTTGAGATTACGAGGGGAACTAGGCAGGGATGTCCCCTATCCCCAGCCTTATTTGTGATATTCCTGGAACCACTATTGCGTACATTAATGAGCCACGGAAGTATCACAGGGGTGTCGGTGGCGGGCCAGACTGTAAAGGTGTTGGCCTTTGCTGACGACCTATTGTTAACAATAACGGATCCGCCTAGCTCCATGGAAGCGTTGTTAAAAGAAATAGAGAAATTTGGCCGGATTTCGGGCTTTAAGTTAAATTTATCTAAGTCGTATGCTCTGGAGGTGGTACAGGGAGAACGCCAGGGATGGAAAAATAAATTCCCCCTCATATGGGAAAAGAATTTCATTAAATATTTAGGAGTGCGCATCCCTGCAGACCTTACCCAATTATACGAACTTAACCTGCAAAAACTGCTTGGTGAAACTAAACTGAAGTTACAGGCTTGGAGCGCACTCCCTGTGTCTTTATTGGGGAGGATTGCACTGTTTAATATGAGTGTTGCCCCACGATGGATATATACATTCCAAACAGTCCCATTATATTTGAGAGGTAGGGATGAGCGGCTGTTGAATCAACATATACAAAAGTTCCTTTGGAAAGGTAAAAAAGCTCGCCTCCCAATTTCATCCTTAAGTATACCAGTGGAGTATGGGGGGCTGGGACTCCTAAGCATACGATTTTTGACTATTGCTAGTGGCATGAGGCAAATAAATGACTGGTATAGGCATACGAGTGACTATGCTAATACAACCATGGAGCTGGGCTTAATTCCACAAATTCATTTCAGTTATTATTTACATAGTACTGGTGCACCCATGCCAAATATCCTGAAATATTCTGGAATTATGAACACTGCAAAAGCGGTGTGGGGGTGGGTGTGCCGTTTACATCATTTTTCGACAAAAATAACACCTTATCTGGCTATATGTGATAACCCCGCCTTTGTTCCAGGACAATTATATACTGTTTTTCACAGATGGAAAGACAGGGGCATCATATACCTGCTCCAAGTGGTGACTAGAGAAGGCAAAATCAGGACATTCTCTGACTTACAAGAAGAATATGCCCTGCCAGACAGGGATTATTTTTATTATGGACAATTAAAGCATTATATATCATCCCTGCCATGGACATCATTGACAGAGGACGTACAAGAGGAGTTATCAGCGGCCTTTTCGCTGGAGTCTCAACAGAGGGTGCCTATGTCTTATCACCATAGACATATACGAGACACGGCCCCTGAAATAGAATACCACAGACTGGCACAACAGTGGTCAGCAGACTTGCAAGAAGTGGTTACGACACAGCAGCTGAAAACACATATCCTGCAAATACGACGAGTCACAAACTTAGCGGTACACTGGGAGCTACAATATAAGATGGCCTTACGGCTGCACATCCCACCGAAGAGAGCATTTTATATGGGGTTGTCTCCCTGGGGAGAATGTCCAAAGTGTGGCGCGGATGGAGCAACTTTGGGCCACATGTACTGGTCCTGTGTGGGTATCCAGAAGTTTTGGAAACAAATCATACTTACTGTGAACAGGATATGGGGTCAGCGGTGGCACTATGAGTTTTCTTTACTCTTTGGACAGCCTAAGCTGGGGACAAGGCCCAGGAAAGGATACACAGCATTTGTATTACGGGCAATAATTGTTGGCAAGCAGACAATATTATCTGAATGGATGTCGTATAAATATCCCACATGGCAACAGTGGCGGACCCGTATGATATACTTGTTGCGGATAGAACGAATGGCCGTAAAAGACTTTGACTCAGAGATTGGGAGGAAATTTCGGCAGAAGTGGCATCCCTTTTGGGACACCATGACACCAGCAGCACGTAGTTATCTATTGAACTTTTGAATTATTTACATAGTAGGAAGAGGAAGAAGAAGTTGGGCGGGGGCGGGAAGGGTGGGGGGTGGGAAGGTATGAAGATTTAGGACTGGAGATAAGAAAATTGTGAACTGTTATTACTAGCTGATTGTTCTGTTATGTCAACTGTTGAAACAATGAACAGGAGAAAGGGAGGGAGGTTTGGGAATAAAACAATAACCCAAGGTATGTGAGCTTGTTAAGAATTGAAGTTGTAATTGAACAAACCGGTAAACACATGCGGTGAACTATGTTGTTGATCCAAATAAAAATGATTTAAACACAAAAGTATTTCCATGTAATTTCATTGAGTGCCCCCCCCCCCCCCCCCCCTGGTCTTGGTACTTTTTCAATGAGTGAAAAATCGATTCACCTCCACACCACTCAGGATCTTATAGACCTCAATCATATTCCCCTCCAGACATCTCTTTTCTAAGCTGAAGAGCCCTAACCTCTTTAGCCTTTCCTCATATGAGAGGCATTCTATCCCGTTTATCATTTTGGTTGCTCTTCTTTGAACCTTATCACTCAACGAATAGTTAAGCTCTGGAACTCTTTGCTGGAGGATGTGGTAACAGCAGTTACCATATCTGGGTTTAAAAAAGGTTTGGACAAATTCCTGGAGGAAAAGTTCATAATCTGCTATTGAGACAGACATGGGAAGCAACTGCTTGCCCTGGGATTTGTAGTATGGAGTGTTGCCAAAATTTGGGTTTCTGCCAGGTACTTGTGACCTGGCTTAGCCACTGTTTGGAAAACAGGATACTGGGCTAGATGGACCACTGGTCTGACCCAGTATGGCTACTCTTATTTTCTTTTATTCTTATATGGTGACCAGAATTGAATGCAGTACTCAAGGTGAGGTCGCACCACGGATCTGGGTCCTATCTGGTCACCAGCACCAAATATCTGGGTATTTGCTAGTGGTTGGAAGTTTATGTGGGTACAGTCGATATTAAGTGCCATAACTGCACAGCTATCCGGGCATAGGGACCCCTGTACTAAAACGCATTATGACATGGGCTTAGCACATTTCAATGTGCTAAACCCATTTCTAATGCAGCAGTAATTGAAGGTATTTTTCTTTTCTTTTCTTTCAGGTTGTGCACTAAAATTCATATTAGTGCGGGTTACCTTAAAAAAATTAATGTGGGAGCACTTACTGCCTCCTATTTAGGAAGCATTAAGTGCTCCCATGTTAACTCTGTGTTTTCCGGTTAGCGTGCACTGATGTGACTGTGCTAGCTGAATAACGCTTCCATGCCTATTCCACACCTGTTGCCTGCCCATGATATGCCCCCTCCTGAAACAATAACATAAAAAATAGCATGCAATTAATGTGCGCTGACAGGCATATTACCACAAAACACTTTTAAGGCATTTTGCGGTAAGCATGCATTAGCACTTAAAATGGTTTAGTTATAGGGCCTCATAGTTAAGTGTGCCTTTTTTGTGGTCCTATATGCCTGGTTAGGTATCACCCCTAGACCATACCAACAGTAGCTGGCAGTGCCTGGTGGTTAAAGCCAATATTTAATTGCACTGACCAGTCAAGTGCAACCGAATATTGGCATCTGGGCCACTCAGCACGATTTAACCATGCAGGAGCCTCGCTGCCCACTTAAATGGCTTTGAATATGGCGACAATCACATAAACCGTCCAAATTTCGGCGCGATGTTAGTGGCCAGGGTGGTATTGGATTATTAGACCTGAAGAAGCCAAAGTTTTGGTGAAACCTGGATCCTGGTTGGGACAACTTTGATTATATTTGGATACCATCTGATTTACACTTGGACACCCTTTGTTCGGGCCTACTTCATAGAACCTGTTACATGTTGGGAGCGTATTTGCCAAGCTAAGTATTTTTGTGCTCTAATATTGAACTACGCTGTGTTGCAATACTTATGAGGTCTCTATTTACAACTCTGGAAGGTGCAATGATTGAGATAAGGGTGCCTATATGTGTTTTCAATATACACTCCGGGGCACTTAATTTCTGAGCACTTTTCACAAACCAAAAATTTTAATTTGTGGATGGTTTATGTGATTGTGTTTTATATTGTCTGTCCTAAAATATTTATTGAAGATTAGTATCTCCCATTTTTTTATTGAGTATTTGAATGTGGATCCCATGGTGTTGTGACTCTGGGATTACTATTTGTTTAAACCTGAGAAAGATGTTATTCTTTATAACAAGTATTTATTGTTACTGTCGCCCTGTAACGTGTACTATTTCCTTGTACTGTGCATGATGGCATAGCCGCCAAGAGGGGGGGGGGCAGGGGGGACAAAGTTGCCCGTGCCTCCAAGGGGGGCCCGGTGCCACAGTCCCACCCGCCCTCTGTCGTCGACCGTCTGCCACCAGGCCGGGCCCCCTGCATTGAAATCACATCGCCTTTCACCTCCATGTGAAAGCGCTGCAGGCAGCAGGGCAGCAGTTCACCTCTCTTCAGGCCTGCTTCCCTCCCTGTGTCCTGCCCTCATCTGACATAACTTCCGTGAGGGCGGGACACAAGGAGGTAAGGAGGGCCGAAGGGAGGCGATCTGCTGCCCTGCTGCCTGCAGCGCTTTCACACGGAGGTGAGAGGCGCTGTGATTTCAATGCAGGGGGCCTGGCCTGGTGGCGGACGGAGGGGGGGGGGGCGGGTGGAGGGGGGAGCAGTGGCGGCGACCTCGGGGGCGGCGGGGGCGGGGCCCCAGGGGCAGCCTTGCCCTGGGCCCGGCCCAGTCTCAGCGGCCCTGCATGGTGGAGTGCCTTCCCCAAAGAGCTTACAATAGCAGTCTGAACAATGACAAGTAAACTGCATAGGCTGCAAATATGAAAACAGGAAGTACTCAGGAATTACCCACAGGACTGGCATTTGGGGGTGCAACTAGGTATCCTGGACCCCCATGCTATGGCCGGGGGGTGGGGGGAGAGGTCCCAAGCCTGCTTCAACCTAAAAGTGAAAACAGTTTGCTGATGGCCTTTGGGGTCCCCTCTCAAATGTTTGCCCCAGGCCTCAGCAAGTCTGACATTAGTCCTAATCAGTTTATCAGTTCCTAGATAGAGCTGTCTTACCTGCATAATATTCCAAGAACTGTGCATTTCCCTTGCAGTTCCAGACATTGCTCCAGAGAATGTGGGAATTGAGGTACTGAACCGCAGTGCCATAAAAGTCACCTGGTCTCCGGTGCCTAAAAAGCACATCCATGGGCATCTTGGTGGCTACAAGGTGAGTGGGTGAAAAAATCCAAAGAATATAGAGAATTCTCAGTGCCAAAAATATATTTTGGAATTCTGCTGTGACATAGACAGTGTGACCCTTCTCTTCCTCTTTTTTTTTACCTCTCTTTCCTAGATATATTATGAGATAGAGCATAGAATTGGGATTCATGGCAAGCAAGAGTTGCGTTCACGCAGACACACCAAGCACCATGTCTTCACTGTCCGTGGGGACCAGCACCATGCCACAATCCAGGGACTAGAACCATTCAGCCACTACTCTTTGAGGGTTCTAGTCTTCAATGGCAAAGGGGAGGGGCCTCCCAGCCCAGCCAAGTCCTTCCAGACTCCTGAAGGAGGTGAGAACCTAATTCTTCCTTTCTCAACTGGACCCATGTATGGAATCCAGAAGAGCCCTGAAAGCAACATATTTGAAGCATATGGAAGGGTCAGTGGATGGCTCAGGAGTCTTGTTCTTTCCCTCAAGGCATCATTATTTTTCCCAGAGATGCAAAAGAGGTAAAACCTTTTCCTAAAGACCTGGAGCCATTTGAATAATGCCTCTAGCAGTAGCCTCTTTCATAAGGAGCAGACCATATATAACTGTGGGCAAATGCTAATTCTTTCCAACCTGGTTAAAGTGGGGAGTGTTTACATGGTTTTTCTTCCCTTCCAGTGCCTGGGGAGCCAGCCTTCTTGAACCTGAAGCTCATCTCAGACACATCACTGACTCTGCACTGGGACGTGCCCCGCAAGCCCAATGGCCACATCACAGGTTATTTCCTCCAGTACCAGCCCGGTGAGTGCACTTGAGATGGATCGCGGGTCACTGTGCTTACCCATAGGGCACAGTGGAAAACTAAGGCCTATTATTCTTAACAGGGGAACCAAAGAATACTAATTCCAAAATTAACAAATGCCTATTGGGGAATGGTTAGTTGATTGCATTATGTTGCCTGTATTGATGCTGTGTTACTGATGGTGTGTTACTTCCTCCCTTGTTGCAGCTCCTGAATATCAGATGTCACTTCCTGCCCGTTAGGCCTCATTTTCTCTCAGGGTTATCAGAGATGGACTAGACATTTCCCAGACAAACTATGACACATACATAAAACTTAAACAATTTTTAATAGAAATTTCTTTAGCTGTCCCTTTGGCACCAGGCCAGAACCCATTAGTCCCTGTAAAAGGCTGTGAGTCTGCACTTCAGCCCCTCAAATAGCAATGTACCACACCCATTAGCTAGAGGTCGGTGAACTGAGCCAAAAATAGCCAGATATGAGCTACAACAGCTGAGGAGGCAGTGCTCACCAAAATTAAACCTTTACCCTGTATGTGTTTTTGATTTTCTCTGAAAAAAAAGCAGGTTCATCAAGTCATATGAGTGAATCACATGACTGCAATTGACACCAATGGATGACAATTTTTAGGGCTTTCTGGAAAGGTTTCAAGGCTCATACTGCACATGTTTGTACAAGAGTTTTCATACTACCTAGCTCTCCACAGTTTGTTTCTGTCTGTTGGAAAGGTCAAATATTTCCATGTTCAGTGGTGTGCTGGAGCCGGCTCATGAGAGACGTTAGTTAGGTTTTTAAGAATTTTTGGAGCTGGTTGTTAAAGTAGCTACTTTAACAACTGGCTCCCAAAATTTGGGCTTGGATACCCTCCTGGCATCGACATTGTTGTCCTCCTCCCCTGTGGGTTAGGCATCTTCTCTCCCCATTGCCCCCCTCCCCCCCCCCCCCCCCCCCGCCTCATGCAGCACCTCTATGTGCTCACTTTTTGTCCTCCCCCCGCACCTCCTTGTCTCTTCTTGTTCTTCCGCAATTAATTTTTTTAAAACAGTGCTGGTACACATCGGCAGGAACAGGCTGCTTCAGCCAATACTGGGGCCTTCCTTCAACCCTTGGAGGTGGGACAGGCTGAAGGAAGGTCCCTGGGATTGGCTGAAGCAGCCTGCTCTTGCTGATATGTGCCAGCACTGCTTAAAGATTCATTGCAACAGAACAAGAAGAGGCAAGGAGGTGCGGGTGAGCTGCTCTATCCATGTTGTGGTTCTTTATTGTTGGTAGTATTTTTATTTGATCTCTCTTACATTTTTACACATGCCAGCTTGTGCAGCATAGGGATGTACATAGAGGAACTATTGGTTTCATCGGTTAGAGTACCAATTTGTTCTAAATTTTAATTCATTGTGTCATTGGGAGGAGCTGGTTATAGGGACTCCCTGTATTCATGCAGAGATGTTTTCAAATAGGAAAGGACCACCAAAACAGACATGTTATGAAAATCAGGTGCTTACATTCAGACTTACTTACTATTTATAAGTACAGTGTAAGAAAAAAACATTAACTAGGTTTTTTTTTTGTTTTGTTTTTTTATTTATCACTTTTCACATTTTAATTCAAGTACAATTCTTGAAATCAGCAAAGATGACTATTAGTCATTTATAACATAAAGGAAATACTTAGAGCAATCTAGATTAAACAAAATCATGATCTATTTCTCATCTTTAGTCCACAATATGGAGGCAATACTAAACTATACATCAGGAAAATTATAATAATAACAACTAAGGAAAAGGTGGCTGAGCAGAAGGTCCGAGTATAAAACTTTACGGCGTAGAAGTTATTACAGGTCCTGGTAGCGAAACGGGTGAACCAGCTAACTTAGAGTCCAAAAAAGAGCTCAATTGTTTAGAATCATAAAATATATATTTAACAGAGTTTAACTTTATAACACATTTGCATGGAAAGTTTAACCAAAACAATGCTCCCAATTGCAATGCTTTTGGTCGAAGTTTAAGAAATTCCGGTCTTTTCTTCTGCGTTACCTTTGAGACATCTGGATACATTCTTATATTATAACCTAGGAAATTCTGTTCTCTATGCAAAAAATATTGCTTTAGTATCCAGTCTCTATCAGGTTGTAGAATAAATGTAACTTTGAGTGTTGCTGACGTAAGACCCGCCATATCATCTTCTATCATTTGTGTCAGGTTTACATCCCCAGTTTCTACTGGGGGCATTACTCTCTCTACTTGCTCGGAATCTCTCTTCAGAAAAGACGTTACATAAAATATCTTGGAGATAGGAGGATATGACTGTTCGGGTACTTTCAATACTTCTGTAAGATATTTTTTAAAAGTAATAAGAGGTGATATAGACAGCTGCTTTGGGAAATTTAACAGTCTAAGAATATTTGAACGTTGGTAGTTTTCAAGCATTTCAACCTTATTTTGTAGGTATAAGTTTTCCTTAATCAGGTTAACTTGCAGCTGTTGGCAACTTTGTATAGCTTTGGAATTATTTTCATTAGCTTTACTCAAAGTTTCCATTTTTTGATCCAAAGAGGGTAGTTTTCCAGACAAGGATTCAATCTGTTGATTAACAAATGTGAGTTTCAAACCAAAAGAAGCTTCTAGACAAACTAGAGCTTCCCAAATTGACTCTAAAGTTATCTCCTTTGGTTTTTGGGGTAATAAGGACTTACTTGGTAAGCCTGCAGTTGGATTCTTCGGTAGCTGGCTTCCTCCCGTCGCCAGATTTTCTCCAGAGACACTCTCCCCTTGTTCACCCGCTAATGCAATCGCGGGGTCCATCGGCGTCTGTAATCCCGTAGCAGCGCCCGTGCCAGGAGACCCCGTTGACGTCCGAGCGTCCTGAGTCTCCTGAGTTGCTTCCGGGGTTTCCGCCGGCATCGGGGGAGGATTACGCTCTTCGGGGCTCCATGATGTTTCAGCTTCAAGCCGCGAAAATGGGAGACCTCTCTCCATATTCGCCGGCAGCGAAGGCGACGCTCCCAAAACCGTACTCGGCACCATGAAGCGATCCAAAGTTCCAAGAGGGGGCATAGATTGCACCGCCGGGCAGGTGCGTTGTCTGCCTCTTCTTTTGGGCATCAGGAAATCAGGTTTCAAGGAAAAACGAAACGTAAGACAGGAGCTACTTCACTTGCGACTTACTCAGCCGCCATCTTGCCTCCCAATCTTCGCACCCAAGAGAACACCAACATTAACTAGGTTGAAACCTGGGAGCATTTAACATCTTTATTCCCTGTGCCTATATCAAAAGGAAAAAATGGCATGTGGGAACTTGCATCTTTTGTTTTGTGGATTGCAGTGGTATATTATAAAAATGCACTTGCCTTTTTTATTACTACTGTTTCAAAAAGATGTATTGAATAATGAGGGAAGGGCTTCTTTCATGCAGAAGTTTGGTATAGAGTCAGTCTAAATGTGCCAACATTGTCCAGTTCAGCACACTATTAGCTGCCAAGTTTGTACAAGATTAAATATGTTCAATGGAAAATAAATCTGTTGGTGCAGGCTGCTTGTTATGTGAATGTTCTATCACTGTTTCATTATTGCTACCAGTACAGTGAAACCTCGGGTTTTGTCGATAATTCGTCCGAAAACTATCGACGAAAACCGAAACCGACGAAAACCCAGGCAACAAGCAATTTTTCTTTTAAATGAATAAAAAAGAGTAGTGTATAGAATAAATGAACATTTAACATGGCATTTACCTTTCTGAAGACTCTTCTTGGTGTATGGAAGATGGAGAGAGAGGAGCAGAAATTATTGTTTGGAAGGGGGATCCCCCTCCATAAGGACACTATCTGGGGGGGGGGGGGGGGGGGGGGGGTCACTTCCCTTCTTGTTCTTTTGCCACTAGGACCAGCTTCTGGGGGGGTCACTTCTCCTCTTGTTCTTTTGCCACTAGGACCAGCTTCTGGGGGGGTCACTTCCCTTCTTGGATGGTGACTTCCTGTACATGCGGGCGATTTCAGCAATCTTAATGCCACTCTCGTATTTTTCAATGATTTCCTTCTTCAACTCAATCGTGTTCCTGTCCTTCTTCTTTGAAGGACTGCTGCCCATAGAAACTTTTTTGGGTCCCATGATGAGAGCAGGGACTTTGATACAGGCACTCAATCAGCTGTAGTAGTAGTGTGGCAAAACGACGAAATTTGGGTCCTAATACCAGCAGGGACTTTGATACAGGCACTCAATCAGTAGCAGCAGTATTGTGGCAAAACGACGAAATTTGGGTCCGAAAACAGCAGCAGTGTGATCCCACAACCGGAAACAACGCCCCAGAAGAATGCCCCAGAAGAACGACACGTGAGAACGCAAGATTAGCTGCGTGGTCACGCCGACGAAAACCGAGGCAATTGACGAAAACTGAGACTAAATTTTTGCAAAATAAATCGACGATAACCAAAACCGACAAAATCCGAAGTCAACGAAAACCAAGGAGGTTTCACTGTAATTACATATTAAGGGCATTTGCTATAAACTTTGTTTTAATTTGTTTATCCAGTCCTTACATTCACATGTTTTTGCTTTTTAAACCCAAAGGTAAATCCTAAGGGTGGTTGAATAATTAGGTATAAAATGTGTTTTGTCTTTACTTGTTTTGGACTGCTTTTGGTCCTGCTGATCTGTACATCTGCTGTCTGGAATTTTGGAAGATGGAAATGAGAAAATAATTAAGTTTTGGATGTTGAAGTTGTTGTTTACTTTTGCAATATGTGTATGGATGCCCTCAAGAAAAACCTCACTCATTGGCCTTCAAGCTCCAGAATAGCTGTGGTAAATCTCCAGCTTTGAGATGGACCACCCTTGGTGTCTCTGAACTCCTTTACCTTTGCTGGCAGGGATACCAAGCTCTGCCAACCAAATAAATGGATTGCCACTGTTCCTCACTGCTTTTTTATGGCTCTGAGCAGCATGCCAGGACTTCTCAAGCAAGTATGCATGAGAATTTCTGGCATGCTGCTCAGAGCCAGAAACAAGCAACGGGGAGAGGCAGTAGTCCATTTATTTGGCTGGTAGGCAGGGGTGTGCTGGTAAATTTTTAACAACAGGCTCTTTCTCCGGACGTAGCCAGCTCTGCAGTTGGAAGGGCCAGGGGTGGCCGGGGGAGGGGGGAAGCAACACTTGCCTCTCTCTCCTCCCTCCCTTTGTGCAGGCACGCTAGGCATACCTTTGCTGGCAGCCAATAAATGGACTGCCACCACTCCCAACGTCTTGCTCTGAGCAGCATGCTAGAACTTCTCTCACATGCTCGAGAAGTCCCAGCCTGCTGCCCAGACCTGGAAACAAGGAGCAGGGAGCAGTAGTAGTCTATTTACTTGGCTGGCAGGGCTCAGCATCCCTACCAGCAAAGTAAAAGAGAATTCAGCAGGAGGCCCAAGCCCACATTTTGGAAGTCAGTTGTTAAAGTAGCCATGGAGGGCCCTACTTTAACAACCAGCTCCCAAAATTCTTAAAAACTTAACAACCGGCTCTTGCGAGCCTGTGAGTGCCTGCTCCAGCACACCACAGCTGGTAGGGCTTGGCATACCTGCCAGCAAAGGTATGCCCAGCATGCTCTCATGGAGGGGAGGGAGGAGAGAGAGGAATGTGTTGCCCCCCCCCCCCCCCATCCACCTCAGGGCACCCCTAAATTGAAGGGCTGGCTATGTCCGGAGAGAGAGCTTGTTGTTAAAAATTTCCCAGCCCACCACTGGCCATGTTTCACCCTCAGGCTGCTTCAGGGGTAAAACATCAATAAAAATTTGATGTGTTCAATCTTTGAATTGAGAATTATATTAAAAAGATTATTGTATTCCAAGAAAAACATTTAACCTCTGATACAGATGCTCACTCAAGCAGCATTCATCTTTATCACTTCACATTGCAAACAGGCAGCATAATAGCTATGTGAAGTGATAGCACTGAATGCTGCTTGAGGGATCATCTGTACCCAGGGCCGGTCTTAAGGCGAGGCGACCGAGGTGGCCGCATAGGGCCCCGCGCTCAGTGGGGCCCCGCGCGGCGCGCCTAAGGTCGCCCCGCCCCGACCGCCCGAGTTCCAGTCCTCCCTCCCTCGGATGGCGCGCGACGGCGGAGTGGTGGGGGCGGTCCGCCCCGGATGTCAGCGGGTGGGGGGTGCCCTGCACCCACTGCTCCCACCCTGTCCTACCTTTAAAAAAAGAATTTGGTAGCGCCGGAGTGACAGACAGCGCCTCCCATCTGCCCTGCTACTAAAAATGTCTTCGACGTCGTCGTTGGGCCTTCTCACATTGAGTCCCGCCCTTCTCTGAGGTAACTTCCAATTACCGCGCGGGTGGGCGGGACTCAATGTGAGAAGGCCCAACGACGACGTCGAAGACATTTTTAGTAGCAGGGAGGGCAGACACGAGGTGCTGCCTGTCCCTCTGGCGCTTCCAAATTCTTTTTTTAAAGCCAGTGAGGGTGGTGGGCAGCAGGAGAACAAAGCTCGTAGTTAGGTAGGTCGGGGGGGGGGGGGACTCAGATGGGAGAAGGGTGTGTGGGGTGGGGGTTCTCAGGTGGGGGAAGGGTGGGGAGGGGGTTCTCAAATGGGAAGGAGACTACTACTTAACATTTCTAAAGCTGAGGTGGGGAGGGGATTCACGGATAGGAGAAGGGGGTGGGGAGGGGGTTCTTGGATGGTTGAAGGGGATGGGTGGGGAGGGGACTGGGGTTCTTGGATGGGAGAAGGGGACTGAGGAGGGAGTTCTCGGATGTGAGAAGGGGACGGGTGGGGAGGGGACTGGGATTCTTGGATGGGAGAAGGGGACCGAGGTGGGGAGGGGGTTCACGGATGGGAGAAGGGGGTGGGGAGGGGGTTCTTGGATGGTTAAAGGGGACGGGGGGACTGGGGTTCTTGGATGGGAGAAGGGGACTGGGGAGGGGGTTCTCGGATGGGAGAAGGGGGCAGGCACTGGGGTCTGAGAAGGGGCCATATGGGAAAATGGGGGCCATGCCTGGGGCTGCTGGGAAAATGGGGCATGCGTGGGTCAGGTGGGAGAATGGTTCTGAAAAGGGGGCCCTAATACAAGGCATGTGGATGAAGGGGGCTGGAACTGGGGGCTGAAAAGGAGGGTAGGTGGGATAAGGGGGCTAGTACTGGGACTGGAGGCTGAAAACGGGATAGGGAGAAGTGGCTGGGGGGCTGAAGCTCGGGACTGGTGGGAGAAAAGGGCTGGGGCTGAAATGGGGGACTGGTGGGATAGTGGGGCTGGAACTGGGGACTGAAAAAGGGGCGGAGAGAGGGGCAGATCCTGGATGGGGTAGCGAGAGGGAGGGCAAACCCTGGATGGATGGGAGAGGGAGGTCAAATTGTGGATTGAAGAGGCAGAGAGAAAGGGCAGACAGTGGATGGCAGGGATAGAAAGGGCAGACAGTGAATGGATGGGGGAGAGAGAGAGGGCAGACAGGGGCAGATGGTGGATGGATCATGGAAGGGGCAGAGATAGAGGGCAGATGTGGATGGAAGGGGCAGGGAGAGAGGGCAGACATTGGATGGAGGGGACAGCAGAGAGGGCAGACACTGGATGACAGATGCTGGATGGAAGGAAAACAGTGAAAAGAAGATGAGGAAAGCAGAAACCAGAGACAACAAACTGTAAATAAAATATATATTTTTATTTTTTTGCTTTAGGATATAGTATTGTAGCTGTGTTAATAAATGTTTATAAATAGAACATGTAAATAAGGTAATCTTTTTATTGGACTAATTTTAATACATTTCGACTTAACTTTCAGAGAAGAAAACCCCCTTCCTCAGGTCAGGATAGGATACTGTAACAGTACTATACTATACTGAGGAAGGAGATTTTGGCCTCTGGAAGCCAAATGTATTAGTCCAATAAAATGGTATTATTTTATTTTCTATATTTGTTTTATTTCTATTTGTTAATTTGTAAAGTGGTGATTGGTATTTGTTAGTTTTTTCAAATTTACATCTGCTGTCTTTATATTTTGCACAGTACTAGGGGTCATTTTCTGTTTCTGTGGTGTTGAATTGTATGCAGAGTCTGGCATCTTGGGGGTTCAGTTTAATTTTTGTCTAAATAGAAAGTTTAAATATTACTACTTATTCTATAGTGGATTAGGGTATATCTGTGTTTGTGAAAAAGACATGGCTTTCAGTTGGCATTGACTGTGCAGGATCGACGATCTGTACTATTCTGTCTGGTTTCATTTTACAATAGGTGAATTGATGTTCTAGTGCTCACTGTAGTGTTTTAAGATGTTTTCCTTTTCTTTGTGTGATTCATAGAAATGACTGCTTATGGTATGGTAGAATTGCTCAATAGGTCCTGAGTGTTTTGTATTCTCGGCATACCTAGTACTGGATTTTGGAGGGGGTGTTAAAAAATGACCGGGAGGGAGGGGGGCCTTGGAGCTGGGAGCCCTAGGGGGGGGAAGCCCTGGAGCTGGGGGCTCAGAGGGAGCAGCCCGGGAACTCAGAGGGAGGGGTAGCCGGCCCTGGAGCTAGGGTGGGGGCGGAGTTAGGTGGGGGCAGGGCTAGGGTGGGGCCCCATCAAATTGGTCTGCATAGGGCCCCGCACTTGCTAAGACCGGCCCTGTCTGTACCAGAAGTTAGATTTTTTTTCTTGGAATACAATTATTTTCTTTTAATAGAACTCTCAGTTCAAATACTGAACATGTCAATTCTTTATTAATGTTTTCCCCCGATTCAACCTGAGAGCGAAATATGGCCAGGTCAGGTTTTATATTTGTTTTTTTGTTTTTTTTAAATAAATTTGTCTTGTGAATTTAGGGCCTCTTTTGCTAATTTCCGCTAGCGATTCCCATGTGGCAAATGAGAGGAAGCACATTCAATTCCTATGGGTTTCCTCTCATTTTCTGTGCCGGGAGTCACGTATGCAGTTTAGTAAAAGAGGCACATAATCATCCTTGTATGGAGTACTCCATTTTCATTCTTGTCTCTGTACTGCCCCTCCTCTGTGTGTTCCTTGCTGGAAGGGTCCAACATCTGAGAGCTTTTTCCTCAGTTACCCTGCTGTTTGGCCATTTCTCTTAACCTGTCTTTTTTCCTGTGCTCTAAAGCCCTTCTGACTTCTTACAATTTTTGTTTCATAAAATAAACAATTGATACAACACAAATATATTTTAACAATCAATACATCTTACAAATTAAACACATTACGTTAAAATCAGTTGACAAAATTTTGCACCACTGAACTCACCTCAGAGCCATCACCGTAAACATGTCTTTGGAAAAAAATATGTCTAAGGATCAAAAATGTTGTCATCCATAGGTGAGATACCACTTATATACATCCCTTCGTGAAACTGATTTAGAACCAGCACCACTTGTACATACAGTCCCTTGATTTGACACATGCAGCAGATAAAGCATTAATGCAATCATATCTCACCTATTATTTCTGTTAACAGAATTAATAAAGATTCTTTTAAACTAATAGAGCAGTGGGCTGAGAACCAAGGTGGCCAAGTGCCAATCCCACTGCTGCTCCTGCAGTCTTGGGCAAGTCACTTAACTTACCATTGTTTCAGGTTGTGAGACCTCCAGGTACCGGGAAATAATGTACCTGAATGTAATTCACCTTTAGCTACTGCTGAAAAAGGTGTGAGCTTTATTCAAATTTTCATAGTAGTATAACTTTTAAAATAAACGAACTTGGTTAAATCGTTCCTCTGAGACAAGCAGTATAATCTTGCTAAAACGCTGGTGTTAGGATTTCCTGCTTCAAAAAAGTTTGCATGCTCCAATGTCTTAATGAACTTCACTGCCCTTTGCCAGGCTAGTGTAGTTATTAGGAAAAGCACTACATAGAAATATTTCCTGAAAAATGTAAAATAAATGGCTATTTGTGAGGTAAAATGATTAGAAATAACACATGAAACAATTGAGATATCCCTAAAACTTCTCAGATACTGTGTATGCAATTACAAATTTATTGAATAGACATACAATAAATAAATCTAAAATGGATTCAAAATATACATGTAAATATCTATCTGTATAGATATAGGGGCCTTTTCCCTAAGCTGCATTAAGGGAAAGAGATAGGGGATGGGATTTGATATACTGCCTTTCTGTGGTTACAATCAAAATGGTGTACATATTATATACAGGTACTTATTTTGTACCAGAGTCACAAGGAGGAGCTGCAGTGAGAATCAAACCCAGTTTCCCTGGTTCTCAGGCTACTGCGCTATCAGGCTACTCCTCCTGTAGCTAATGCAGGTTTTATCATTCAGTAGACTTTAGCTAATGCCTGTGTAATGAGTTAAAAAAAACAGCCAGCCCAGTAAAAATCCTGTGTTAGGTGCCTATCGTAGGAGTGGGTGGAACTTGGGTGTGACGTGGGCGAGTAGACGAGTGGCTGACTGTGACAACTGACACATGGGTCATTCCCACTTGCTAGCTGTCACAATTACCTACAGTGTAGCTCCACTTACTAGTGCAGCTGCACTACCAGCAATCCAACAGCATGGCCACAGCCTGCCCCCCTCCCAAATCTGATTCCCCCCACCCCCCAACATCTCCTCTCCCCTGATCAGCTTCCCCAGACCCCTGATCCCCTTGATGCTGGTGGTTGGGAGGCGGGGATAGTGCTGGGCAGACTTATACGATGTATGCCAGAGCCGGTGGTTGGGAGGCGGGGCTGGTGGTTGGGAGGCGGGGATAGTGCTGGGCAGACTTATACGTTCTGTGCTCTGAAGAACACAGGTACAAATCAAAGTAGGGTATACACAAAAAGTAGCACATATGAGTTATCTTGTTGGGCAGACTGGATGGACCGTGCAGGTCTTTTTCTGCCGTCATCTACTATGTTACTATGTATATGTTACTAAGACTGAAAGAAAGCAAACAGCTCATAGAATCCATCTATGGGGAAGGCTAAGTTGTTCCATATCTTCTGGATAGGAAGGGATAACTGTATATTGTACATTCTGGAAATCCCTTTTAATCACTTGTCCAGAAGAACTCTAATGCTCAATCAACACCAGGTCCCATTTAGGTCACAAATCTCCCTGCATACCACAATGGTCAGGCCTCTCCCACATCAGGTCAGAGGGCAGGGATTTTTGTGTATGTACCTCCTGATTATCAAGCAGACTGGATAATTTCATTCCATGCTGAATCTAAAGGCTGTGAAGAAATTCCTAAAAACAGACGCATAGGAGCAGACACCCACAGGCTGTCTTGCTGGCATCATAACCTTTCTAAACAAACAAATAGATAAATCCAAACAGTGCAACACCTGGCTGCTGCAATCAGTACAGTTTGTCACCAGTTACCCAAAATTCAATTTAAGTCAATCACGACAACTGGAATTTAAAGAGGCTTTGCTAAAAAGACTCGCCCCAAGGTCAATCTATCCATCAAAAGGGCCACTGATATAATGGCTTCAGTGGGAGAGGTTCAGAGTCAGCAGATATGTTTAGTCCATTTTGAGGATATTGGGGCTTATGGCTTCCACAGTCTTGTCATTGCTATATGATGTCTCCAGATAAACCAAGCACAATGGATCCTGAAATTCCAATGGAATCAACGTGCATAGCAGCGATGTACAGTTAGGTCTTTAAGGGATTCAGCGGATCCCCAGCCTGCTGTGACACTACCTGTTTTTTTGTTTTGATTTTTTTTTTGCAACGTTTGTGGTGCCAACCCCACTGTAATTGTGACAGAAACCAGAGGTACTAAGAATAAACACTATCACAGTAATTTGTCTGATTAAGGTAAGAACACAACAAAGAAATGCGAAGACTAGCAGTCCGTGATCTCAACAATATGAGAGAATCATAAACTGAGGTTTCCATTTAAATATCTGTGATAATACATCAGATTCTGGAGTTAACAGATTCCAAGCCAGACACTCCATCTGGGAGGGGTTATGTGGGTGCCATTCAGCCCCTCTTGTTGTTTGCAAATTTACTGAATCCCTTACTGTGAATGTCACCACATGCCATGCTGCACAGGGACTAGAGAAAATTATCTAGTCAAGTATTCCAATTAAGAGAACAAGAGGAAAATCTGTCACCACAGGGTATTTTTTATTAGTAAGTTATTTGCCCTAAACAACCATTTCTCTGTAGTTCAGTGAGAAGCAAACTCAAAATAAGAGCATAAAATATACCAAAGAATCTTAAGGCCCTTTTTATTAGTTTAGCATCCCTACTCCCTTATCAAGTTTAAATAACTAAAGAACTCACCAAGATTAAAATGCTATCTGGGTGCTATCTGGTCTTTTGCACTGGGTGCAACAAGACAGCAAAGATGACACAAAAATGGGCGGACGACGTTGCAGTCAATTAAAATTTTTATTGCAGATAATTCTGGGTTAAACAGTTGATTCTGGACTCGACACAGCTCTGTTCCGGCTGGGTAGGCCTGCATCAGGAGTCTCATACATCAAAATAGAGTCATCCACTTATAAAATGATCACAATGTCAGGAAGCGTATGCTCCGGTCTTGAAAAAAAACTAGACAAGTTTGAACTAAATACGATTTCTTGACTGGAGACACTGCTTGTCTAGGTATTTTTTCAAGACCAGAGCATACGCTTCCTGACATTGTGATAATTTTACAAGTGGATGACCCTATTTTGATGTATGAGACTCCTGATGCAGGCCTACCTTATTGCAGGGATGCAGGAGCTCAGGCTTTGAGCGCTGCACCCAGGTCAGGTTTTCAGAGTGATGCCCACTTGCTTTTGTCTCTGGCACTGCCATCTTCAAAAATGGCAGTGCATGGCCCTGTGCAGTGCATTCTGGGATTCACCAGGCATCATTCTGCCATATTAGGCATTGTGTCACTTTCCTCTCATTGGACTTCCGTCCTGTGTAGCTGGCACATCACATACTTCATGCCAGGCCTCATTTCCTTTCTTTTTTTTGCTGTGTTTCCTGTAAACAAATTTGTCACTTCCTCCCTGCTGCTTCCTTATAGCTGGCATATAACTTCCTCCCTTGTTGCACTTACTGTGCGGTCTGTGTGTCACTGTCTTCTTGCTCATATCCATTTATTTTTCTTTCTAATACAGTTAACAAGACCTATGCGGGTGTCCTGACCAACATCAACATTTCAGACCCACACCAGCGGAGATGGACACTGCAAGATCTGGACCCAAAGGCCTTGTACAAGTTCTATCTGCGGGCCCTAACAGCAGCGGGTGAGGGGGTCCCCCTCATCATTGAGGGCAGCACAGTGCAAGAAGCAGGTATGAAAAAAATCCCCTACACTGTCTCTTATTCCAGGAGCTTATGACCTGGTTCTGCACATAGAGTTGGCTACCAACACACATTCTGTATCATGCAGATTCTGTATCTATAACTGGCAGCCTGTAGAGGTGAGAGTGCTTTTCAAATTGACATGCCTCCTTTTCAAAGCACTACAAGGACTTATCCCCAGCTACCTGCTAACTCACTTCTGCTTTCCAACCCCAACCAGAACTAGAAGACAGGAAGCTGCCAACTTTTCCTCTTTCCCCTCATCCAAAGATAAGAAGAGGCTAGCTCTTTTTGACAAATCTTTTGCCATTCAAGCGGCCAGACTTTTGGAAAAACATTGCCGGAACGTTCTGTCCCTTACAACCATACCTCACCTAGGTCCAGAAAAAAGTAGTGGCATTAGCACAGTAGTTCACTCTGAAGAAAGAGAAATAAATGCCTAGTGGCGCATTTTCTTGGTGGTTTGCTCCGCCCTAGTCATTTATTTCTCTTTCTTCAGAGCGGACTTTTACTGTGCTAATGCCACTACATTTTGAGCTAAAACTCTTGCACAGTGTTGCTTGAATTGACCCCTGAGGCAGGCATTAATTACGCTGAAATATGGCCCATGTCGGGTCTTTAATAAAGCACACTTGTTCCATTCTTGAGAGCCCTTTGTGCGGGATTTGGAATTTTCTTTGGAACCTTCATTAAAGGTATTGGGGATTTTGTTGGACCCTCATTTGACTAAGAAGACTCAAATTATACAGTTATCCAGGAAGGTGTTTTTTTCAGGCTGAGACAGCTCCAACTGAGACAGCTTGTTGAGTAAAATCTATTTTCAGGGGGTGGTTCAGGGGCTGGTGCTGTTTCAGCTTGATTATTGCAGTGCTCTTTATACTGGATGTTCTCAGTCATCTATGTGACATCTGCAAATTGTGCAGAACACGGCCGCAAAATTAATTTGTGGAAAACATAAATTTGATCATGACACTCCTTTATTGAGAACTGTTCATTGGCATCCAATTGAAGCACAATGTAAATTTAAGCTTTGTACTTTTATCCACAAATTATTCTATGGTTTTCTCCCAGATTATTTGGTGGAGTTATTCAATGTAGGAACAACAATTCATTCTCTTATATCGGGAGATCGTTGCTTATTGCAGTTTCCTTCTGTAAAATATGTGAGGTACAAGTTTATTCATAGTTCTAGTTTTGTTTATTGCTCAGTGCAATGTTGGAACGCTCTTCCTTTGGAGCTGTGATTGGTAGAATTCTATTTACGATTTCGTAAGTTGTTAAAGCCTTACTTAATTTCTATTCATTTAATGTAATTTAGTTTTTTTTATGTACTACTCGAGTTAGTTTAGATTGGTTTAGATATAATTTTTGTATTTCCAGTGATGGCCTAGTTTTCATCTACATTGTAATCCGCATTGATCCTTAGCTGGTATATATCGGAATATAAATACTGTTGTATTGTATTGTATTGTATTTTTTTCTGGGCTGCTTGTGCTATGTACTTTGACCCTCTCCATTGCATGTTGCTTCCCACTTACATGCACAACTTGTAGAAAAATCTAAGTAGTGCGTATTGTTTTCCACGGTTAAGTGTACCCATTTACGCCTGCTGTAGACTTGGCATGGGTGGGACCACCTACATGTAGGCACACGGATGCAGGTTTATGCTAGTATTCTATAATAATATCTGGGCACCTGGATGTCGTTACAGAATAGGCACTTCCTGCACTGCATTGAGGTGCCACCGTCTAAGCACCCCTTTATAAAAGTGCCTCATATTATTTAACAGTGACACTTAGTGGTAAGATCTAGGGTCCACAGTAGCCTGGCGGGAGTTGCGGTTTGTCACACCCTTGCTGTGTGCTATTGCCGCAAGGGCTGGACTAGGTGAGTTAAGAGGAGATATAAAACAGGGGGGAAATCCCTGGATAGTTATGAATGAAGGCTCATGGTGTCAGACTAAAGCTCTGGTTCTGATTGTGTAAGAAGCCCCAATGAGCAGGCAGACACTGCTAGGTTAAATAAGGTACATGGAAATTACAAATTACGACCTGCAAAGGGGGAGGGGGGACTAAATCTGGTCTGGCTCAGCCTGTGCTAGGTAACATAGGGCCATGTGAAAGCCTTAAATGAAAGTATCGTACATTTCATGTTACCTTATATGTATGAAGTACTTCACTGAAATCCATCTCTTGGTTCCTCTTGAACTGTCTTTCCTTATACTTCCCATAGAGTTCCCTCCTGTCCTGAACATCACCTTCCATTCTGACGACAACTCCACAGTCATCCAGTGGACACCACGAGAGGGCCAGAGCAACGTGGAGGTCCGGGTCCGCTACCTGAAGAAAAATGGTAAGAGCCACAGTGGCTGGGCCACCATCCAAAAATGAAAAAAGAATGGGGACAAAATACAGAGTCTTGCAAAAGTCTTCACACTCGTGTGTATTACTCACTTTCTGCTGTCTAAAAAATACAATTCAAAATGCATTAAAGTAGGAGTTTACTTCACTGATTTACACAACATACTCTACACTTCAACATGAAAGAACAATTAGAGAATAATTCAAAACATAAATAAGAAACCAAAAAGTCTTGGTTGCATAAGTCTTTATGTCTTATGTCATAGCAACCCAGATTAGTTTCAGTTCCAAAAGTTGCCTTAACAGGAACTATTATAAATTAAGAACATAAGAATTGCCATCCTGTTTCCAACAATTGCCAATCCAGGTCACAAATACCAGGCAGAGTCCGAAAAAGTACAAAGATTCCATGCTATTGATCTCAGAGATAAGCAGTGGTTTTCACTGGTCTAGCTTAATAACAGTTTTTGGACTTTACTTCCAGGAATTTGTCCATACCTTTTCAAACCTTGCTATGCTAACTGCTTTTATCGCATCCTCTAGCAACAAGTTCCAGATCTTAACTAAGCATTGAGTGAAAAAATATTCTCCTATTATAAATGCATTACTATACATAACTTCATGGTGTTTCTATGCAGTTTCTGAAAAAATGTAGTTACATATCTGTAGCAGGTGTTCTCCGAAGACAGCAGTACATGTATTCTCACATATGGGTGACATCATCCAACGAAGCCTGGTGTGGACGCACAATATCTCTTTAAGAGGCCTTTGGCAGCATACCACTGCACATGTGCCTTCCTACCTAACCCATGAGCGTGGGACCAGCAGTACAATACTATAGCTGAAGGAATGCAACTCCAAGGGGAAGTGGGAGGGGATGTGAGAATACATGTCCTGCTGTTCATGGAGAACAGTTGCTGCAGGTAAGTAACTTCGCTTTCTCCGAGGACATGCAGGACATTGTTTCTCACATATGGGAGTCCCTAGCTACCAGGCTCACCAAAAGCAACATTAGGCCAAGAGAAACGCAAAACAATGAGTCCCTGGAAAAGCATATAATCCAAAACTATACATATACTGGTATTGAAGGTGCAGCCTGGGACAGAAGAAAACAGGCATAGGAGGTTGTAGGTAGTTTCTAGACACCAAACAAACTCTGTAATTTATATGTAGGCGGAAGCCTACACTGTAGCTTTATAAATGTGATCTGTTTGACCTCAGTAGGGGTCCGACACAGCCATTGTTCTGACAATGTAAGCCATAATATGACCCTCCAGAGTCAGTCCCGCCTGTGCAGAAGTGAAATAAACACAGTCTGTAAACTGTGTTTATGGACAACATGCATTTACTAATGTCTGCCCCAATCTATTCAGATTAAACGTGACATAAAGCTGGGTGGACTGCCAAAAGGTCCTTTCCAGGTAAAAAGTCAAGGTTCGTGAGCAGCCCAAGGCATGGAGAGCATTCTCACCAGGATGGGCATGAGGTTTGGGACAGAATGTTGGTAGGACGTATAACTGATTAAAATGAAAATCTAACAGCAGCCTAGGAAGGAATTTAGGGTGCTTACGAAGAACTACCCTGTTGTGATGAAATTTCATCTAAGGCGGATCCACCACTAGGGCCTAACGCTCACTGACTCCATGAGTTGAAGCAATTGCCACAAAAAAAACCCAAGCTCTTCCAGGTCAGGTACTTCAGATGACAGGATTCTAGCGTCTCAAAAGGTGCTTTCATCAGCTGGGTGAGAATGACGCTAAGGTCCCATGACACAGTTGGAGGTTTGAGAGAGGGGGGTGTCAACATGAAACATCACATGAAAAGAACAATTAAAGGCTATACAGACATGAGCCTACTCCCAAGATGGCACTACTTGCATTAAAATGAACCCTTACAGAGTTGGTCTTCAAACCAGACTCCGAGAGGTGCTGGAGATATTCAAGCAGTCTTTGTGCAGGGCAAGGCCCCAGGGCAAGTAGGAGGGTCTTGCCTCCACATTAGATAGCAAACCTCCTCCATTTGAAAATATAACACCTCTTAGTGAAATGTTTTCTGGAAGCCAGCAAGACCTTGGAGACACCCTCAAGCAGCTGCAATGAGGCAAAGTGTACGCTTCCACCATCCAGGCCATAAGAGCCAGGGAATAGAGGGTGGGATGTAGAAGAGGTTGGAAAACAGTCCAATCTCCACAGCACTTTGAAGGAAACCTCCAGAAATAGAGGGTACCAGATCTGCCTCAGCTAGCACAGAGGGATGAGAATCATAGCTTTGTCCAAGTTTGAACAAGGTCTTCCCTATGAGAGGGATTGGAGAAAATGTATACAGAGGTCTTATTCCCCAATGCAGGAGAAAGGCAGCCAACACCAGCCTGTTATGTGACCCGAGCCTGGAGCAAAACTGAGGTACTTTGTTGGTGAGGTGGGTGGCTTAAAAGTTTTATCAAGGAAGGGTCCCACTCTCAGAGGAGCTGATGGGCAACATTCATATTGAGAGACCACTCATGGGGTTGTATCACTCTGCTCAGTTTGTTTGCCAGGCTGTTCTTCCCTGACAGGTATGTGGCCCAGAGCACCATCTTGTAGTTTGTGATCCTGGTCCACAATCCAGCCTGTTCCTGACACAAGGAGTAGGATCCCTTATTTTCCTGCTTCTCTACATGGTGCATGGATATCTGATTGTCTGTTAGAGTACACATTTGGCGGGTTTATCCTTGATGCAAATTTCAGATGTGCTGCAGTATCTTGCAAATTTACATTGAACACCACTCACCAGTTGTGTACTCAGGTGATCTATTTGTTGTTTAGACTTTTTGCTCATGCACATGTTTACAGACTCCTGATGAAAGCCCTGTCGCCAAAACACGGTCTGTTGAGTCATTTTGAAGAATTGCTAATTAAAGAAATCCTGCCATTTTCATCGACTCCACTGTTTTCTTCTTGCTTGTCAGTTAGAGTAAGCATAATTTGGTTGGACAGCTGATCTCTAAAAACTATCCAAGCATTTCAAATCACCCAGAGTTCCAAGAGGTTGAACTGGTACTCTGTATCTCAAGCGGACCAAGACCCCTGGAGTGAAGCCTGTCTACCTGGGCCATCCAGCCCAGATTAGATGCATTCATGGAAATTAGGAATGGCAATCCCAGTATCAAAGTGGTCCGGAATGTACACTAGAGCAATGACCGAGACATCTCTGGGAAGATCTGGATGATATCCGCTAGGTTCTCCTCAACTTGCTATGACTGAGAAGCTAGGGTCCATTGGTCACCTCTGAAGAGTAGGCACGTAACTTGTAGTGTGGAAGCCTTGAGGCCTAGCAACTTCAACATCTGCTGAGCTACAACCTGCTAGCTGCTGCAGACTTAAGTGACAGTGGCAATGAGAGCATTTGTCCTAGCTTGAGGCAGGAAGGCCCGAGTTTGTATCGTGTCCAGCAGGGCTGCAATGCACAGGTGGGAGTCGGAGTAGTTGATGAGAAACTGCAGAAGTTCCAGCACTCAAATAATTCTGTGCATGGTGTAGTGACACAAGGGCTCTACCTAAAGCTGGCAGGCAAGGTAAAGAGAGTTCCCACATGTATTACCCCCAGCCACAGCATAGGTTCTCAGGTGAGAAGGAAAACCTGGCCCGGCCACAAAAGGAGAGAGTTCCCAGACAAACAGATCTCATGCACTATCAGGGAGAATCCCTAAGGACAGACTGGGATCACGACTTAGCCCAGGCCCCCTGGCTGACTAAACAATATAATTTAGATACAGGTTGAAGCTGGGAGGGGGAGGAGTCTCCGTAGGCTAACGTGAACAAGGAAACAGAAAGTACAGCCACAGACATGGAGTGGACTGAGTAGGGACTCTCTCCAGAGATCACAGACCCCGAAGAGGAGGAGCAGATGGAGGTAGCACCAGCCCTAGAGGAGTGAAGGAAACCAGCTGCAGGGAGTTTCAGTGGCTAGGCAAGCTTTGCAATTGTGTGATTTGTTTTCTTTCCACGCAGTCCCTGTGGGAGGACCGGAGCCAGTTTGCCTGGTAAGTGGGAGGTAGGGGACAATCCCCAGCTGAAACTATGCTGAGATATGAACCTTATTTGATAAGCCATAGCAAGGCTGGAGGCTACTGTTTGGTGTGTGCCAGAGTGAGTGAACTTTGCACTAAGCTGTGTGGGGTTGGAAGTGGACTCCTAAAGTTTCTAAGAAATTTCAAGTATATTGAAGAAATTATTTAAGCAAGCTAGTTTATTTATTTATTTATTAGGATTTATTTATTGCTCTTTTGAAGGAATTCACTCAAGGCGGTGTACAGTAAGAATAGATCAAACATGAACAGGAGGCAATTAAAGCAGTAAAAATATTGCCAAAAAAGTTGCCAAAAGACTTTATTGGAAGGGAGGAAGGCTGAAGTTTGCCTTTCCTTCCTGGTTGGCTCGTTAGAAATACAAGCGGCACAATGCTTTCATTGCCTTACCTTGTGGCAGGACTGTTTTCTGTTTGGGAGAAGCAAGACTGAAATTCCGGACAGGATTTTGAGTACCCAGAGTTGCAATTGTTGTTGGTTTTTTTTTTTTAATTCCTTTTTATGTGTGGTTTTGTTTTGTATCTTGGAGACTTGCTGTGCAGCAGCTTATTCAAGCCAGGAAGACTTCATACCGGCTTCTGTCATCCCTTACAGCCAAGGGACTCACTACAATGGACACTTGAACACCTTTCCTCAGTGTGTTCTTGACTTGCCACTCACCCAGCTAGGGCAACATATGGACTCTCAATCTGCGGAACAATGTCACAACTACTGCTAGCTACTTCATGAATACCCTGGGAATCAACTTGAGGATAAACGGCTGAATGCACTATTCGTAGTGACGTTGTCTCACCCAGCATCCGAGATACTTCCTGTGGCTTGGAAGAATCTGAATGTGAGTGCATGCATCCTTAAAATCCAGAGAGCATAGCCAATTGGTCACCTGAATCATGAGAAGAAGGGTGCCCAGGGAAATCATCCTGGAGTTTCCTTTGAGTAGATATTTGCTCATGGCCCCAAGATGGGAGGACCCCCCCCCCCCCCCCCCCCCGTGTTCCTTGTCACAAGGGAGAAGCTGAAATAGAATTCCATCCCTTCTTGCCCTGGTGGATTGTGTTCTACCGCATTAGTCTAGAGAAGAAGGACAGAGAGCTGCTGTGCTAATACTTCTTTGTGTAGAAAGCTGAGGTATGAAAGTCTTGATGGGCAAGCTAATGGTCTCCTTTGCTAATACAGAGAGTAACTGAGCTGGTCTATTTGAAGAATCCACCGGTCGGACATTACAAAGGCCCACCATTCTTGGGAAAAATCCAGCTTCCCCCCTTTTCTGACAGATCTTCCAAGAGTGGTGGATGCTTGGAATGCCCTCCCCCGGGAGGTGGTGGAGATGAAAACAGTAACGGAATTCAAACATGCGTGGGATATACATAAAGGAATCCTGTGCAGTAGGAATGGATCCTCAGAAGCTTAGCCGAAATTGTGTGGCGGAGCCGGTGGGGGGAAGAGGGGTTGGTGGTTGGGAAGCGAGGATAGTGGTGGGCAGACTTATACGGTCTGTGCCAGAGCCAGTGGTGGGAGGCGGGACTGGTGGTTGGGAGGCGGGGAATAGTGCTGGGCAGACTTATACGGTCTGTGCCAGAGCCGTTGGTGGGAGGTGGGGCTGGTGGTTGGGAGGAAGGGATAGTGCTGGGCAGACTTATATGGTCTGTGCCCTGAAAAAGACAGGTACAAATCAAGGTAATGTATACACATATGAGTTTATCTTGTTGGGCAGACTGGATGAACCGTGCAGGTCGTTTTCTGCCGTCATCTACTATGTTACTATGTTACTATGTTACTATATGAGTGGTATTTCAAAGGCGGCTATGCTTTCCAGGAGGCAGTCAAAGGTTTACCTCCTGCTACAGCTGGTGAATACACTGGGCCTCCTGGATGCGCTGTTGATGTGGGAGGGAGCATTGGAACTGGTCCTGCTGAGGAGTATGGGAAGAAGGGGTAAATGTACACCCACCAGAGTACTAACTACTGTTTTTAGGCCCACCCAAAGACCTCCCAGAAGATGCAACTGGAGATGGCTGAAAGAGGGACTTTATGGTGACTGTATGTTGCTTAATGTGGTCAGTGACCTCTTTCACCTTGTCCCCCAAAAGATTATTTCCTCAGTAGGGAACATCAAGATCCTACACACGCAGCCAGGAAAATGTGCTCATTTCCTCACTAGAGTGGACAGTTTGGATGTAATGTCAATACATCAAAGGTGCCTCTGGTCAGGTATTTACAAACCTGCTTCTGGTTCAGCTTGCCAATCCAACAGCCTTATCCATGGGGAGACAGTCTGCAAACACAAGCACAATCTGCACCTCAATAGGTGGTACAGCTGATAGGTCCAAATGTGGTTGACAATCATCTAGGCCTGATAAAGCTGCCTTCTGAAGAAGTTTAGGATTGGGGCCACCTTGCCCAGAAGAGCAGAGGTATGAGACATCGATCTCCATGCTCCCTTGAGGGAAGACTCAACCATTAATGAATGGTGTAGTAACTGGACCTTTCTGGCTTCTGTACAAAGTGTCTATTTTATGAATTGCCACTCTGACAGACAGAGGTGCCTAGGTAGAGATTCATAGTCCAGAACAGTGAGCAACGCAGCTCTAGGCTGACTCTCAGTCTTCAATTTCAAAGGAATGGCTTTTGCCAGTTCCTGTACAAAGCTCGTGAAAGATATGCCCTCAGGAGGAAATTTACGCCTTTCTCTTGATGGGGAGGAGTCAGATGGTATTTCATAGGACTCCTCCATTGAGGAGTACTGTGGATCCCCCTCAGACGTCCAGGGAAGACCTGACTCAGACTGTATGAAGCACCCCTTATGGCAAGTTCAAGTCTGTACTTACCTGCCAGACTGATGGCCACGCATCGAAGATTGTGGAGGTACTGATCTGATTTCAGACCCTGGAGAAATTTCTCCCCGACACTGAAGGCTGCACCAGATGGGTGCACGCCAATCCTGATGTGGGACCAGTTTCTAGGATTTCTCCCTTGACTGAGACTCCTCGGGCACCTGGGACAGTGCTGTGGCTAGCACAAGCACCCTCAATGCCTGATAACTCTGCGGGGTCTGGGACCTTTTTCCAGACTGAGTCTCAGGCAGTTGGAGCTGTACTATGGTTGGTTCAAGTGCTCTCAATGCTTAAGCACTCTACATCTGCAGAAGCCCCAGATCTCCTCCTTGAGCATGGCCTGTATCTCCTCATGAAGGGCAGCCATGAAAAAAGATTGGGGAGTTGACATGGAGAAAGCCTTTAGATTTGTCAGAGCTGAAGAAGGGGCCAGGTCATGGCCAGAGGGCATTGCACAACTCGGCACCATCACCAAGGAACACTAATAATCCTCTCGGCACCAACACCTTTCGGAGACCAGTGATGCTGATACTTCAGAGCTCCCGGCACAGTGCACCAATGGTTAACAGTGTCGATGCTTCTTTGTCAATGCACGGTCCTCAGAACATGCAGTACCAATGAGGATGTGGAATGCACATATCTGTATGGTGTCAAGCCTGATACCGTCTGGTCTCAGGGCACCGGTTAATCGGGTGATGTTGATGTCAATGTAGATACCCATAGTCCCTGTGATAGACTCAACAGCTATCAGACCCGATGTCACCAATACTGACATTGAAGTTCTGGACTGAGACACAATTAAGACCCTTGTGGTTTAGTCCCAAGCAGTGGATACACCGGATATGGGGTCAGTGCCCAAAATAATCCTGATCACCAAGCACAACGCTTTAATATGTTCAGTGAAAAATGGCCCAAATCAAAGGGCTCAATGGGTGAGAGGAGTAAACTTAAACTATGCCCAAAAACCATTGATGTAACTGGGCTCAACCTGGGCCTAAGAAGGTCTTAGGGCTGAAAAAATAAAAAAAAAATGTCAGAAACACACAAAACTTACCAGGGCAAACACTGAAGTGAAGAAAATAAAAAAAAGTTGTGAAGAAGGAGTGCAAAAATCCATAAGGGAAGGCACCACAAAAACATTTGACACACTGAGGAGTGATCACATGTGACCTTTATGCTCCTTGGATAACAAAAGATTGCTGGTCTTGCGCTCATGCGGTGGGATGCTGACAAAGGCCTATTAAAGAGAATTATTCTGGGCAGCATCAGTACTCGACTCCGATGGATGACATCACCCGTATGTGAAAAACAATGTCCTGCTTGTCTTCGGAGAAAGCAAATAATCGATGCACGTTTACCTATTTCAATTAAGGATTTTATAGATCTCTATCATATCGCCCCTTAGTCATTTCTTCTTCAAACTAAAGAGTTCCAACCTCCCTAGCTTTTCCTCTTAAGAGACTCATTCCATCCCCTTAATCATTTTGATTTCCTCTCTCTGTACCTTTTCTAATTTCCATTATATCTTTTTTGAGATGTGGTGACTAGAACTGCACAGAGTACTCAAGTTGTGGTTGGCACCGTGGAGCGATACAGAAGCATTATGATACTCTTTGTTTTATTCTTTAATCCTTTCCTAATAATTCCTAGCATTCTATTTGCTTTTTTGGCCACGTTGCACACTGAACAGAAGATTTCAATAATGACACCCAGATCCTTTCCCTGGGTGGTGACTCCTAATGTGGAACTTAGCATTGTGTAGTTATAATTTGGGTTATTCTTCTCTAAGTGCATCATTTTACACTTGTCCATATTAAATTTCACCTCCCCTTTGGATGCCCAGTCTTCTAGTCTTGAATTATCCTCTTGCAATTTCTCACAGTCCTTATGCAGTTTAATGACTTTCAATAATTTTGTGTCATCTGCAAATTTGATCACTTTACTCATTGTTCCCATTTCCAGATCATTTATAAATATGTTAGAAAGCACCAATCCCAGTACAGATCTCTGTGGTATTCTAATATTCACCTTCCTCCATTGGGAGAATTGTCCATTTAATCCTACTCTCTGTTTTCTATTTTTAACCAGTTTCCAGTCCACAACATGACATGGAGGGGCATAATGGAACAGAAACGCCTATCTCCATGGGCGTTTATCTCCGAGAACGGGTCCGTGAAGGGGCGGGGCGGATCGTATTTTTTAAAAGAAAAAGACGCCCATGTTTTATTCGTCAAGGTGTGAGCTGGGCGTTTTTGCTTTTCAGCGATAATGTAAAATGAAATCGCCCAGCTCAAAAACGAATAAATCCAAGGCATTTGTTCGTGGGAGGGGCCAGGATTCATAGTGCACTGGTCCCCCTCACATGGCAGGACACCAACCGGGCACCCTAGGGGGCACTTTTACAAAAACCAAATAAAAGGTAAAAGAGCTCCCAGGTGCATAGCACCCTTCCCTTGGGTGTTGAGCCCCCCAAATCCCCCTCAAAACCCACTGCCCACAAGTCTACATCATTACTATAGCCCTAAGAGGTGAAGGGGGGCACCTACATGTGGGTACAGTGGGTTTGGGGGGGTTGGACGACTAGTAGCATTAAGCAGCACAATTGTAACAGGTAGGGGGGGGGATGGGCCTGGGTCCACCTGCCTGACGTCCACTGCACCCCCTAACAACTGCTCCAGGGACCTGCATACTGCTGCTTGGGAGGAGGGTATGACATTTCAGGGTGAAAGTAAAAAGTTGTGAAACATCATTTGTTGTGGTGGGAGGGGGTTAGTGACCACTGGGGGAGTCAGGGGAGGTCATCCCCGACTCCCTCTGGGGGTCATCTGGTCATTTAGGGCACTTTTGGGGGCCTTATTCGTCAAAAAACAGGGTCCAGGAAAAGTGTCCTAAATTCTAGCTCAAAACTGTTCCATTATCGGCGAAGGGCGCCCATCTCTGTTCGCCCGATAACCACGCCCCAGTTCCGCCTTCGACACGCCTTCGATACGCCCCCGTCAACTTTGTCCGCATCCGCGACGGAGTGCAGTTGAAAGCGTCCAAAGTTCGGCTTTCGATTATACCGCTTTATTTGTTTTTGTGAGAAGAACGCCCATCTCCCGATTTAGGTCGGAACTTGGGCGTTATTCTCGTTCGATTATAAGCTGGATTGCCTCCTATCCCATCGTTTTAAAATTTCCTCATTAGTCTTTCATGAGTGATTTTGCAAAAAGCTTTCTGAAAATTTAGATATATTATAAACTGGCTTATCTTTATCCCTATGTTTATTTGTGCCTTCAAAAAATATAGCATTTGGCAAAGCAAGACTTCCCTTGGCTAAATCTATGTTTACGCTATCCCATTAAACCATGTTTGTCTATATAATCAGTAATTTTCTTTTTTATAATAGTCTCTACCATTTTGCCCAGCACTGATATCAGGCTCACTGGTCTGTACTTTTCCCAGATCACCCCTGGAACTCTTCTTAAAAACTGGTGCTATGTTTGGCACTTTTCAATAATCAGGTACTATAGATGATTAATAATAATAATAATAGGTTACAGATTATCAAAGAGTACATCTGAAATGTCATTTTCTTCATTACTCTGGGGTGTATACCATTTAGTCCAGGTGATTTGCCGCTCTTTAGTTTATTGATTTGGACTATTACATCTTCCTGGTCCACCAAGATTTGTTTCAATTCCTCCAGATTGTCGCTTTTAAATACTGTTTCTGGCATAGAAAGCTTGCTTACATCCTTCTCAGTAAAGACTGAGGCAAAAAATTAATTTAGTATCTCCACTATGGCCTTGTCCTCCCTGAGCGCCTCTTTTACTCATTGATGATCTAATGGTCCAACTGACTTCCTCATAGACTTTCTACTTCTAATAAACCTGAAATTTTATCAACAGGGGCAAACAGTCATGAACACAAAAAAACCCAGCACTTTATCAGAAATTCACATTAATTTCACATCTGAATATCTCTCTTGTTCACATAGAGGGGCATTTTCGAAAGGGACATCCAAGTTGCGATTTGGGCGTCCTTGCAAAACGGCAAAATCCAGGGGCTGGGAAACCTGTATTTTCGAAAAAAGATGGACATCCATCTTTCGTTTCGTAAATACCGTCAGAGATGTCCAAATCTTTAAATTTGGACGTCCCTAGATTTGGTCGTCCTTAGACATGGACGTTTCTGACTTTCGGCGATTTTCAAAACCAAAGACATCCATGTCAAAAACGGCCAAATGCAAGCCATTTGAGCATGTGAGGAGCCAGCATTTGTAGTGCACTGGTCCCCCTAACATGCCAGGGCACCAACCGGGCACTCTAGGGGGCACCAACCGGGCACTCTAGGGGGCACTGCAGTGGACTTCATAAAATGCTCCCAGGAACATAGCTCCCTTACCTTGTGTGCTGAGCCTTCTCAACCCCCCCCCCCCCCCAAACCCACTACCCACAACTGTACACCACTACCATAAGTCCTTACAGGTGAAGGGGGCACCTATATATGGGTACAGTGGGTTCGTGGTGGGTCCACAAATGTAGCAGGTAGGGGGGGTATAGGCCTGGGTCCACCTGTCTGAAGTGCACTGCAATACCCACTAAAGCTGGTCCAGGGACCTGCATGCGCTGCCATGGACCTGAGTATGACATCTGAGGCTGGCATACAGGCTGGCACAAAATATTTTGAAAGATGTTTTTTGAGGGTGGCAGGGGGGTAAGTGACCACTGGGGGAGTAACAGGAGGTCATCCCCAATTCTGTCCGGTGGTCATCTGGTCATTTTGGGCACCTTTTTCTGTCTTAGTCGTAAGAAAAACAGGACCGGGTGAAAACATCCAAGTGTTCGTCAGGGACGTCCTTGTTTTTTTCGATTATGGGTCAAGGACGTCAAAGTGTTAGGCACGCCCAAGTCCCGCCTTCGCTACGCCTCTGACACGCCCCCTTGAACTTTGGCTGTCCTTGCGACGGAGTGCAGTTGGAGACGTCCTAAATCGGGTTTCGATTATACCGATTTCGACGTCCTTCTCTTTCGAAAATGAGCCCAATAAGTACCAATAATCACTATTCAGAACCTTAGCAGCAATTTGTTGCACATAGAGAACTCACTGTATGATTTGCTGACATCGGTCCACTTTAATTTTTCATCTTTACATTAATCATAAATAATTTTTAATTAAAACTTTTAATCAAAATCCCAAATGTTAAGTAACAAATTTTCTTAACATTTCTTCATATAGAGCACTTATCTGTTATAAACTGCTATAAGGACCCCAGCCAACATGGGCCATATTTTGCCTCCACTGCATCAGGACTCAGTCCTACGGCCAAAAAAAAAAATTTTGATTCTCAACTAACTTGTGTCACTAGAATACCAATAAAATATAAAAGGAAAGTACCTTATGAACTGCTGAGCAACTTTCTTCTAAAGCTTCTTTGTTACAATGTTCATTCAAGATGGCGCCAAAACTAAGATGCCAACCTTTTGACCTACACAACTCCAATCACTAGAAGAGTTTCACAAAACAGAGAACCAATCAATCTCTAGGTTAAATACCTTCGGATTGATCCAGCGCTACTCTTTCAGATTTAGAAAATATACAATGTTCCCTCCCTCCCAACCCATTTCTGTCTTGTCAGTTATTCACCATCTAATAGCTTCAATTGAATGATTCTTTAGAATCCAGTGAGAGACCATAGGGGCATTAAGCACTTTCTGTGTTGGACAAGACTTATGCTCATTTAATCTGATTTGGATAGGTCTACGAGATCTGCCTACATATAATAAATTACATGGGCATAAAATTACGTAAACCACATTAATAGAGTCACAAGTGGTATTAGACCTTGATTCTATGGTTCTACCACTATGAAGCAATTGCCATACCAAACCTTCAATAATGGAAGGGGAAATATTATCTTACACTCGTATTGATTATCCTGAAATTTTTGAAATTGAGTGTCACTGTAAATATGGCAATTGTCAGTGATGTCATTCCACTATTGAAGGAAACACCAAATAAAATCTTTCTTGTGGGGGATCTCGAATGCCAACAATTTGCTGAAGAGATTTTTGGGGAAATTGAGAGAGGGGGTGGTGATATAATTTACAATTTTACAGAAGCTTCAAGAATAATTTTGTGATATCAGTATAGTAGAGGGAATGACTCAACTTTCGAGAGTTAGAACATTACTAAGATCCTGATATATAAAATTCTTAACAATGCTCTCTATCTCTCCCCATATCTTTCTCACTCTGTTTCCCTGTGTCTATCTATATGGCTGTTGTTTTTGCTCTGTCGTTGTCATTCCCTTCTTCTGTATCTCTCTCTACCTCTCCAGCTCTGTAGTTGTTGACAGTAAATATATTTCTCTGATGATGTGCAGCTGCAGCGAGCCACTCAGATGGGTCATTTAATGCTATTGCTTGCGGGGTCTGTGAGTTCTTCTAGAGCTTTCTAGGCATGCAGAGGGGCTTCCTTTTGCTCCTCAGTTTTTCTTTGTTCATCATTAGAAAGAGACTTCCTGTTGGGTTGCTTCTGCAACCTCTGCATGCCATGAGAGGTTTTTGACCTTATTCCTCCTGCTTTAAATTGAGCAGTCCCAAGTTGGCTGCTGAGACCTCTGCAGCAGTCTTACGAGGATGCCATGGGACATCCCGGCAACCATTTTGGCTGCGGAACCCGTGGGAGCAAGAGTGACCTGGGATTGCTCTTGCCCTGAAGATCCAGTATACCACCAGGTGGTTTAAAGGTAGGCATTGGGTAGTGGGTGGTGATGGGGCATCAGGCAGAGAGTGATCATGGGGGTGGGGGGGAGGCGCAGGGCTGAGAGTGATCGCAGGGGTTGGGGGACGTGGATTTGGTTTCAGCCAAAAATGCATTTTCATTTTTAGCTGAAACCCGAACTCAGAAGTTTATTCAGGCAGATGGCACAACAAGCTGGAAAGCACAGAGTTGGGAGCTGGTGGTGGAAGAGAAGGTATAGCTAAGAGGAACTTTGTTGTTTCAGGGACATTGACTGTAGAAATCTGCATGTCTCTATCCTTATGTTCCAACTGCAGGAGTTGCCGTCAAAGCCTATTCAAATCCATCTTGTTATTTGTGGGACACAGACCGTTAAAGTCTGACTTGCCTGTTGACAGAGGTTCATAGGGAGGGGGGTAAGAAAAGATTAAAAAGGAGAGGCAGTGATGAGCTGCAGATTGAAAACACTTGTAAGTGAGCAAGAAAAGCTGGAATAGAATGCAGGATCAGATAGGGGAGTGAGGGAAAAGAGTACTTATTGTCATGTTTGTTGCTATTTTTATTCTGTATCTTAATTTAATTTGATTTAATGTATTTCATTGTAATTGTATATGGTTGTTTGCACTGAGCAGTCTTGGTTACTGGGAAGGCGGTATAAGAGAAATAAATGAAGTATAGTGATATAAGAGGGGTTGTATGGCCCTAGTTACATTGGCAAAAAGTAAGTCACGTACCTGGATTTCAAATGGATTGTAGTAGAGAGAGATGGCTCCTGGGGGGAGAACTGTGTGAAGTACGTTGCTACGTTGCAGTAGTCTAAGTGGAAGTGATGAAAAAGTGAATACAGGGGGATTAGTAGGGATGTGCATAGGCCAAAAATTTTCAGTTTGTTTTTGGTTCATTTGACCTTAATCCTTAAATTTTGGGCAATTGTTGGCCTGTTTTATGTATTCATTTTAATAACTTTTTAAAATACACATTAGAACTTTTTTGCACTAAAGTGCATGTGAATGAAAAAGCACATCAGTGGTATTCCAAAAGGACAGGATGAATCAAAGTGATATGTTAGAGGGAGAAACAAGATATGGATTTGGTTTCCACTGGGAAAAAGTGTTTTGTGCATAAATGGGCTGTCTGAAAATTGCCCTCTCTGTGTGCAGGTTAAAGTGTGTGCATAGTTCTACAGTGTGCAGACTTCCACTTGCATCTGGTGGACGAGTTCCTTCGGATGGGAGTTAGGGCAGTTATTCCAACAACACACATACTTTTTTTATTTTTAGAAGTGCATGCATTATTTTTGTTTGAAAAAGTACTGCAGAAAAGAGACCATAAGAGTCTGTGGGTACCTTGCCCAAAGGCAATTTTCAAAGTGAAACTGAGCATATTCATTCAATTTGGAAAACTGTTACAATGTCTGAGGATAGTAAGTACCTCATATTGGCTCTTTCTATTTGAGCAGCTGTTTGCATCTCTCACTGTTCTGCTCTTGCACGCCTGACATCAGAAGGGTATGTCAGTATCATGGTGACATCAGTTGCCAGTCGAAAGACAACTACCTTGGAAAAGATTTGCCCAGCTGTGGCATGGAATTCAGTCTACATATTCACTAGGAAAAAATGTTAGGAGTAAAACCAAGAAGCATAAAAATGTCAATTCTCCGAGGACAAGCAAGCTGCTTGTTCTCACATGTGGGTCGACGTCCGCGTTAGCCCAGGAAACAGCAATTTTTCAAGCAAAAAATATAAAAGTTTTGCCCAGAGTCTTCTGGCGCGTGATTCACACAACCGCACATGCGCGGACGACTTCCCTCCTGTCGCGCAAGCATGCCCCTTAGTTCTTTCTTGTCCGCGAAGAGGTGACAGGATTTTTCTGCTCTCCTCGTTTTTGGCCCAGGAACAGAGTCTGACGATTATTTTCTATTTCTTTTATTATTTTGTCATTTAGTCAAAAAAACAAAAAACCCAAAACATATTGATTCCCGTAGTCTCTTTTAGTTTTTTGCCTATTTTTAAGTTTCCTTTCTTTTTGATGCGGCCGGCCTTTAGACCATGCGGTCGGGTTGCTCCCTGTTTGTGCCCCTTGCTTTTTTGGCATGATCGCGTCGTTTAATTTCACCGAAGTCGTTTTTCCTTCCATGTCATCGAAGACACCCAGTGGCTTCAAATGTTATACTCAGTGCAACCGGACCATCTCAGGTACCGATACCCACGCTTGATGTATCCAGTGCCTAGGGCCCGACCATAGCCCAGCCACTTGTAGTCTGTGTCTTAAAACGGACCCAAGCATCTCAAGACGCCCAATGGGAAAAGCTTTTTGGGGCTCGGTCCGGTCCTTTGACGTCGACATTGACATCGGTACTGAGGTCGGTGGCGTAGGCGTCGACATCGAAAGGAGCATTGACGTCGGGAAGAGAGGTAATGGCTGCTCAGATATCAACTCATGCTGGGAGCAGCGAGGCGTCGAGTGGGTCTCCACCTACCTCGGGGCCTCCTGTTATGCAGGCCCCCTGGGACCGACGTTCATCGGACCCGGCCCCGAGGAGACGTGAGGATTCCACGTCCTCCTCATCGGTATTGAGGAGTCTCGATGACAGGCATCGAGCGAAGGCGAAGAAGCACTGTCATCGTTCTCCTTCGATGCATGGTGCCTGGAGCTCCGGAGCATCGAGACAGTCGGCACCCGAGAAGCGTCAGCGCCGAGAGGATTGCTCCCCCTCGACAGGAGGCGCCAATGTGTAGGGCACCCCCTCAGTGGATCTTTTTGCCACTCAATCCAATCACAAGGTCCCTCAGTTCTGTTCCAGGCTTCAGGCACATGACAGACTAGCGTCAGATGCCTTTCTCCTTCATTGGGGAACAGGCCTTTTGTATGCCTATCCTCCCATACCTCTAGTAGGAAAGACTTTGCTGAAACTCAAGCAAGACCGGGGAACCATGATTCTCATTGCTCCCTTCTGGCCACGCCAGATTTGGTTCCCTCTTCTTCTGGAGTTGTCCTCTGAAGAACCCTGGAGATTGGACTGTTTTCCGACCCTCATCACCCAGAACGAGGTCTCACTTCTACATCCCAACCTCCAGTCTCTGGCTCTCACGGCCTGGATGTTGAGAGCTTAGAGTTTGCCTCCTTGGGTCTTTCAGAGGGTGTCTCCCGAGTCTTGCTTGCTTCCAGGAAAGATTCCATGAAAAGGTGTTACTCTTTCAAATGGAAGAGGTTTGCCATCTGGTGTGACAGCAAGGGCCTAGATCCTCTTTCTTGTCCTACACAGACCCTGCTTGAATACCTTCTACACTTATCAGAGTCTGGTCTCAGGGCCAACTCCGTAAGAGTTCACCTTAGTGCGATTAGTGCTTATCATCGGCTTGTAGAGGGTAAGCCTATCTCTGGTCAACCTTTAGTTGTTCGTTTCATGAGAGGTTTGCTTTTGTCAAAGCCCCTGGACAAACCTCCACCTGTGTCATGGGATCTCAACGTCATTCTCACCCAGCTGATGAAAGCGCCTTTGAGCCAATGAATTCCTGCCATCTCTAAGTACTTGACCTGGAAGGTCGTTTTCTTGGTGGCTGTTACTTCGGCTCATAGGGTCAGTGAGCTTCAGGCCTTGGTAGTGCATGCACCTTATATCAAGTTTAATCACAACAGAGTAGTCCTGCACACACACCCTACGTTCCTGCCGAAGGTGGTACATAAGTACATAAGTATTGCCATACTGGGAAAGACCAAAGGTCCATCAAGTCCAGCACCCTGTTTCAAACAGTGGCCAATCCAGGTCACATATACCTGGCAAGATCCCCAAATAGTACAAAACATTTTATACTGCTTACCCCAGAAATAGTGGATTTTCTCCATTTAATAATGGTCTATGAACTTTTCCTTTAGGAAACTGTCCAAACCTTTTTTAAACTCCGCTAAGCTAACCGCCTTTACCACATTCTCTGGCAACTAATTCCAGAGTTTAATTACACATTGAGTGAAGAAAATTTGCTCCTATTTGTTTTAAATTTACTACATTGTAGCTTCATCGCATGCCCCCTAATCCTAGTATTTTTGGAAAGCATAAACAGACGCTTCACGTCTACCCGTTCAACTCCATTCATTATTTTATAGACCTCTATCATATCTCCCCTCAGCCGCCTTTTCTCCAAGCTGAAGAGCCCTAGCCACTTCAGCCTTTCCTCATAGAGAAGTCGTCCCATCCCCTTTATCATTTTCGTCGTCCTTCTCTGCACCTTTTCTAATTCCACTATATCTTTTTTGAGATGTGATGACCAGAATTGAACACAATATTCGAGCTGCGGTCGCACCATGGAACGATACAAAGGCATTATAAGATCCTCATTTTTGTTTTCAATTCCTTTCCTAATAATACCTAACATTCTATTTGCTTTCTTATCCGCAGCAGCACACTGAGCAGAAGGTTTCAACGTATCATCAACGATGACACCAAGATCCCTTTCTTGGTCCGTGACGCCTAACGTGGAACCTTGCATGACGTAGCTATAATTCGGGTTCCTCGTTCCCACATGCATCACTTTGCACTTGCTCACATTAAACATCATCTGCCATTTAGACGCCCAGTCTCCCAGTCTCGTAAGGTCCTCTTGTAATTTTTCACAATTCTCCTGCGAATTAACGACTTTGAATAACTTTGTGTCATCAGCAAATTTAATTACCTCACTAGTTACTCCCATCTCTAGGTCATTTATAAATATGTTAAAAAGCAGCGGTCCGAGCACAAACCCCTGGGGAACCCCACTAACTACCCTTCTCCATTGAGAATACTGACTATTTAACCCTACTCTCTGTTTTCTATCTTTTAACCAGTTTTTAATCCATAATAGAACACTACCTCCTATCTCATGACTCTCCAATTTCCTCTGGAGTCTTTCATGAGGTACTTTGTCAAACGCCTTCTGAAAATCCAGATACACAATATCAACCGGCTCACCTTTATCCACATGTTTGTTCACCCCTTCAAAGTTATGTAGTAGATTGGTGAGGCAAGATTTCCCTTCACTAAATCCATGTTGACTTTGTCTCATTAATCCATGCTTTTGAATATGCTCTGTAATTTTGTTCTTAATAATAGTATCTACCATTTTGCCCGGCACCGACGTCAGACTCACCAGTCTATAATTTCCCGGATCTCCTCTGGATCCTTTTTTAAAAATCAGCGTTACATTGGCCACCCTCCAATCTTCCGGTACCACGCTTTATTTTAAGGATAAATTACATATTTCTAACAGTAGATCGGAGTTCCATCTGAACCAGTCAATTGTCTTGCCAACATTCTTTCCCCGTCCTCATACCTGCCCTGGCGAAAGCAGTTTGCATACCTTGGACTGCAAGAGAGCATTGGCCTTTTTCGTGGAGTGGACAAAGCCCTTCAGACAGTCTGCCCAGTTGTTTGTTTCTTTCGATCCCAACAGGAGGGGAGTCGCCATCGGAAAACGCACAATCTCCAATTGGCTAGCAGATTGCATTTCCTTCACTTATGCCCAAGCTGGGCTGACTCTAGAGGGCCATATCACTGCTCATAATGTTAGAGCCATGGCTGCATCAGTGGCTCACTTAAAGTCAGCCTCCATTGAAGAGATTTGCAAGGCTGCAACGTGGTCATCAGTCCACACATTCACATCTCACTACTGCCTTCAGCAGGATACCCGACGCGACAGTCAGTTTGGGCAGTCAGTGCTGCAGAATCTGTTTGGGGTTTAGAATCCAACTCCACCCCCCTAGACCCATTTTTGTTCTGTTCCAGACTGCACTCTCAGTTAGTTGTTTATGGTTTTAGGTCAATCTATGTTATGTCCTTGCTGTTGCGAGACCCAATTGACCAGTGTTCATTGTTTTGAGTGAGCCTGGTTGCTAGGGATACCCCACATGTGAGAACAAGCAGCCTGCTTGTCCTCAGAGAAAGGGAAAATACTTACCTGTTGCAGGTATTCTCCGAGGATATCAAGCTGATTGGTCTCACAAACCCGCCCACCTCCCCTTTGGAGTTGTTACTAGTTTGTTGTATGCTTTTTGATTTAACTAAGGGGCATGCTTGCGCGATGGGCGGGAAGTTGTCCACGCATGCGCGGTGCACGTGATTCACGCGCCAGAAGACTCTCGGCAAAACTTTTATATTTTTTGCTTGAAAAATTGCCGTTTCCTGAGCCGACATGGACGTCGACCCACATGTGAGAACAATCAGCCTGCTGTCCTCGGAGAATACCTGCTACAGGTAAGTATCTTCTTTTTATTTGATAAGCATGCAAGTCTAAATAAAAACAATAAACTTCAATTAAAACCTAATATGTCTATGTTTTGTCTGTAGGGGCTAAAAACAGATAACAGTAACACACTGGCTCTATGAACACAATGTAAACTCCACTTTTTATAATAACATTTTTTATGGGCAACAATAAAAAAATTACAAACAATAAATGTCATTCAACCAGAATAAACAGAATGAATTATATAGATTATATAACTGAAACGTAGTCACAATTATTTTTCTCCTTTGTCCCAAGTGCTTCAAAATTCTTTAGTTACTTATGCCTGTGTTCTTATGGCCTTCTACTGCACTAGCAATTGTATTGCTTCCCCCCTTCCTATTCTGTCCCTCCCTTCCATAGCCCCAACCCGCCCCACCCTATTCCCTTCCCCTATAACCAAAGTAAGAATGTTCGAGTCCACAAGCTGTGGCAAAATATTCCACACATACTAAGACAAGTTGCTCATCTCGCACATTCCTCCCATCTTAGGCCACTATCCTGCTTATTTTAGAAGGAGATCGCCGGCCATCTTCCGACACAAATTGGGAGATGGCCGGCCATCTCCTGAACCCGGCCAAATCGGTATAATCGAAAGCTGATTTTGGCCGGCTCCAACTGCTTTCCATCGCAGAGCCGGCCAAAGTTAAAGTGGGCGTTTCCACAGGGTATGGAAAGCGGGACGGGGGCGTTGTTAAGACTTGGCCGGCTTCAGCCGATAATGGAAAAAAGAAGGCCGGTTCTGAGGAACATTTCGCCGGCTTCACGTGGTCCATTTATTTTTAGGACCAAGTCTCAAAAAAGTGCCCCAATTGACCAGATGACCACCGGAGGGAATCGGGGATGACCTCCCCTTACTCCCCCAGTGGTCACCAACCCCCTCCCACACAAAAAAACCATTTTTTTTCCAGCCTCTATGCCAGTAGGGCAGTGCTATTCTCAGTGGCTGTTTTTCTTCCAATCTCCTCTGGCATGACCTCTTCCAGTAGTGACACCCCCCCCCCCCCCCCCTGGATCTACCCTGGCCCTGGGTCTGAGCTCTCCCTAACTCCAATCCCTTGCTCCTGGGCTGGGTCTCTTCTCTGCCCACCCATAGCACACACTGTATCCCAGTTGCTGCTTTCAGGAGCCAAGGGTCACACTCCTCACTCAGGATTCCCTTTTTCCTCCTCCTGGTCTCTTGGCAGGGGACCATCAGGCAACCAAAGACCCCCTCATGGGCATAATTCCAACCTATATCCCCTTTGTAGCTCCTCCCCGCTTGTCATTCTCCACAGGGTCAACTCTTTTCTCCTGCATTCTATTTCAAAACCACTCCCCATGGGCTGGGCTTCCTCCCACCCAGGGACATCTTCCCACTCCAGCCCTCTAGCAGGGATCTCCCTCCCCTCAGGGATCTAGAAAAATCTATTACTTTAGTAATACCCATTCCCATGGGGTATGCCACAAAAAAGGATTGCTCCTTGTTCCCAGTTACTAACTGATAAGGGAGAAGAAGGCTTCTTAGTAAAGCCCTTTAGAAATCTGTGGTATACAAGGGTATGTCAGATAAGAAAAACAGACCAAATATGTGAGGTCAAAGTAAAAGGATTAAATGAAGGCCTTGGATACCTAGAGAGTCTTCTAGACCTCTGGGAAAGCCCAATTTCCAGCACAACCTTGTGAGCCCAATTCCTGTAACAGAAGCAGGTTAGTTTCATCCTGCATCAGGCCTTCTATAGGAATGATAGACCTTGAAGGACAGTCAAAACTTGTCTGTTGCACAGTGCCCAATTCCTTTCCTCCAGTGGCCAAGTTCAGTTGTCTTGCATATATTTGTGTTCTACATGTAGGGGTCCTTTCGCTGAGCTACAGTAAGAATTGCCTTTATCGCATGCTTACGTGGGTCTTTTCCTGTGCATGTAGGCCATTTTTACCATGGATTTCATTTATGGCCATGTAACATGCAGTTAGTTTTAAAAATCACCACATGAGCACTTATCACCATCTATTTAGGAGGCAGTAAGGGCTTCTGCATTAACCGTGCACTAACCGGTAATGTAGATGCACTAACTAGTTAGCACAGGAATGCCTCTGACATACCCCCTTAAAAATATTTACCGTAGTTAGCGTGTGAACTTGATTGCTTACCTGGAATTGTTCTCTGACAACAGCAGTACAGTGATTCACGTGACACACTTTTCTTCTTCTTTGGGAGCTGTTCTTACTCCAGTTAAATCTTTTTTTTGTAACTAGTTGATAAATTGAAAAGCTATAGACCCAGCAGTAAATGGGAACTCCCATATTACCTTAGCTGCTTTTACTAGAAGGCTCTGGAAGAGTCTTCCGAACCTGTCATGAGAGAGTTAGTGACCCATCTGTTTAGTTCATTGCACTGCGGTCATCAGAGTCTACCTGTCGCAGGTAAACAATTACACCTTGTGGGCTGAGGGATAGAGTTGTGTGATGGATGTTTCCCAGCAGGAGAGTGAGGGGTGTTTTGGGGTTTGTGGTTCTAGGGTTGGTTATATGCAGTTCCACTGTCAATCCCTGCCTCCTCCTCGTCTCTCTCCTTCCCTGCTTTAGGAATTGCTGAGGACTGGAAGGTCTCTGGCACCGTTAACTCTACGGAGAATTTCTACAAGCTCTCACAGCTGGAGCCAGGCACCAACTACCGCATCCAGCTCATGGCCTGGAATCACACAGACTTCATGTCCTTCTGGGAAAATGATGTGATGATCCGAGGCATAGGTAGGTCAAAGGCTTTCCTGTCTGTGATGTTAGTTGATGAAAAAAGGCTAGCTGAGAGTGCTAGGGGGAAAAGGAAGTGATGACATCTCATCAGTACGGAGGCATCATCTGGAATTCTGTCAAAGCATTGAGGCTATTCCTCTGAAAGATCGTAGATGGGCTGCCAAAATAGTGCAGGGTTTGTCCTTGGGCACATAATTGCCATTGTAGAATACTGTCATATATAACTAAATCAACATCCACCAATATTGAGCTATCAAGCTAAAATTCATTTAGCAAACATATTATACATCTATTATATAAAACACTCTATACCCCCATACGCTCACTAATCACTCTTAGTACCTGTCTAACTTTTCATTCTGTTTAAACGTACTAAAATATACATTAAACATTGCCATTCACAGGTATTGCGATTTTAAGTCCTTTGCATTGATGTTTTAACTTCAAAGTTGGCTTATTGCCCCAGTCTTCCACGACTCGGGCATTGTGTTCAAGCCAAGTTGTACTGGCTTCACCTCCAATCCACTTAGTTATTATTACACGATAGTCCACCTTAGCCAATGTAATGTCTTTTAGATCCCGTGTGCAGGTACGCAGTGAAAGGTGGCCTCTCCACTATTCACCATAAGTTGTTCCTCATACGCATGCATCTAAACATCCCTAAACACTCATGGCCACTTACTGGGACAAGTGTTTAGCATAAAGCGAAACCAGATCTGAGTTGAAGGAAGGATCTCAAAATTTGTTTTGACTTTTGGATATTTTATGTTACTTTGCTGGATTGGGACATCATGTATGTGAAGCTATAGCAACAATTCCATTGGCTATGCTACTTTGCAGCAGATAAGTGAACTGTTTCCCAGATTTACATTTGCTGGAATGTGCTGGTGGTGTGGATATATGCACTCGAAAGACTGACTGACTGAAATGTCAAGTTTGCCATAATCTACTATAATAAAACGCACCCTGAACGTTCTGAGGACAAAGGTAATGAAGTCACAGCAGAACGATAAGGGTTCGTAAGTTCGTGGTGGTGAAGCCATCCCACTGAGAATGCCTCCAGCTCCACTTCACACACTGCTTTTCTTTTCAAAGGAAAACCTACAGGAGCCCTAAAAGGCCAAAAAAAAAACGATCGCAAAAATAACCTCCCTTCCGCCCACGTAAACAAACACTGCTGCCTCAGCACAACACCAAAGAAGCTTAAAAAAAAGAGAAACATCTATCCAGCACTCTGCAAACACTGACCCCCCTACAAACACCCTTACATTTCACCAAAACAAAGATCTACCTACACAAACCCCACAGACAAAAAAACAGCTTGCAAGCACAGCACATCCCCCAACCCCCTCCCCAAAAACAAAAGTAAAAAAAAAAAAAAAACCAACAACCTGCACACACACACAAACTAACTCTGTCACACATGCACAGACAATGCACCACAAACACATACATTAACTAACAGAAACACCCCTCCCCCCAAAAAAACCACAGAATGTAAACAAAAATACATGCATACTCAATTGCTATCTGAATCACTCTATATCATCTCTGCAGCCATAAACACCCTCAAAGCCACACTCTGCTCCATGACACTTTGCAAGCCTGGGGAGGGGGGAGGGGGAAATCCCTGCAACTGACATAAAGACCAGGGAACTGGGAGGGAGGGAGGGAGGGGGGACCCTGCCACATACTCTCATTCTCACACATGCTGGCAACCAGTCTCTGTCTCTCTGTGTGACACACAGACAAACGCACATTCACTCTCTCTCACACAGACCATCTCAACACACACTCTCCAAAGGTTGTTTGAAACTATGTGACTGGTAAGGATTTTTACCTAACCCGACAAACATGTTTTTATAGTAAAGCTCTTTTTTGAAAACACTTATATCCCTTAATATCAAACAGGAAAAAACAAAAAAAAAAAAAACCCCGCCCGTTTCATTTGTTACGGAAACGGGCCTTTTTTACTAGTATAATAATAAGAGTATATGGTGCATTTTGAATAGCACCTAGGAATTGATGCTTGATGGGTTTGGCAGCATCTGACTAATTTATTTAGCTGATTATATGGAACACATGACATCTGATGATGGTTCCAAATCCAGGTTTCACTTTTTCACATTGTAGGTGATTACACTGCTGAAATGAGCACATTGCACTGAAACATTTAAAGATTGATATATTTGTTGAGGTTATTTGAATGAGTTTATTATATTTAATTTGGATGTTGATTTAGTTATATATGAGAGTGCTTTCTTTTCTTTTTGTTATTAGTACTTATTTGAGTACTCTTTAGTTAGGTCCATTGTATTGTAACTTTGGAATTGTAGAATACTAGCACGAGTTGGCATCAATGCACCTGTATTTAAGCACTAGCATTTACATCAGGTCTATGGCTGGCATAAATGTTATCACCTAAATGTGATATTTACATGCATAATTTACAGTACGATGTAAGTTGTGCTCCTAAATGTCTGGCCCCCACCTTGTGAACATCCCCTTACAATTATGTGCTAAGCCATTTTAGCCTGGAATTACTGAATAGCGTTTGAATGCCCTACTGTCATTTATGCACACAAGTGTACACTTGCCACTTAAATTCAATATTCCATAAATTAAAGCTCAGAATAGGTGCTTAAATATAGGTGACTTGTTGTTGTATGAGGGGGATAATGCACAATAAGTACATAAGCATCGCAATACTGGGACAGACCAAAGGTTTATCAAGCCCACTTTCCTGTTTCCAACAGTGGCCAATCCAGGCAAAAGTACCTGGAAAGATTTCAAAAGAGTAAAACGGATGTTATACTGCTTATCTTAGAAATAAGCAGTGGATTGTTCCAAGTCCATCTTAATAATGGCTTATGGACTTTTCTTTAGCAGGGTTTAAACCTTTTTTAAAATCCTGCTAAGCTAACTGCTTTTACCACATTCTCTGGTAACAAATTCCAGAGTTTAAATTACACATTGAGTGAAGGAATATTTTCTCTGGATTGTTTTAAATTTACTACTTAGTATCTTCATTCCTAGTATTTTTGGAAAGAGTAAACAAGTGATTCACGTCTACCCATTCCACTCCACTTATTATTTTATAGACCTCTATCAAAACTCCCCTCTGCTGTCTCTTCTCTAAGCTGAAGAGCCCTAGCTGCTTTAGCCTTTCCTCATAGGGAAGCCATCCCATCCTCTTTATTATTTTCATCGCTCTTCTCTGTACCTTTTCTAATTCTACTATATCTTTTTTGAGATGCAATGACCAAAACTGCATGCAATATTTAAGATGCAGTCGCACCACTGAACGATACAAAGGTATTTTAATATTCTCAGTTCTAGAACAAGGTGTCAGGCTGAGAACAAATACACTAAAGAATAACATAACAAAACACTTATTCACATATGAGTGGTGGATGTCTGGTGGAAGTGGTAAAGGATAAAGTGGTGACAGAATTTAAGATACCATGGAACAGGCACAGAGAAGCTAAGTGGCGGGGGAGTGAGGGGTAATGGCATACCTGGAAAGGCTCAGAATGAGGGGTAAAGCTTCAGATCACAGGGAGTTTGTGGTGTTGCAGCAGGAAGGGAAAATGGGCAGACACTGGATAGACTTCATGACCTTTGCTGTCATTTGCTATGCTGCAGATAGAAGCAGCCAATAAAGCCACCACAAATACATTATCTGAGAATGATCTGTGAATATCAGCACAGAAGGGGGAATGAAGAATTCAGCAGACTTCTTGTTTTTCCCTGCAGTGCACTCACTTTTCACTCTCTATCTTCTCCCTCTGTATCCTGCAGCACTTCCCAACATCAAGGCAGCTTTGCAACAGAGGGCTGGTTCATAGGCCTCATAAGCGCTATTGTCCTGCTAATCCTCCTCCTCCTCATTCTCTGCTTCATCAAACGCAGCAAAGGTGGCAAGTACTCAGGTAAGAGTTGGTGGGGGTGAGGATCTAGAAGAATAGAAGCTTTTCAATCCAAGATTCTGCACAATATAAGTATTGCCACACTGGGACAGGCCAAAGGTCCATCAAGCCCAGTATCCTGTTTCCAACAGTGGCCAATCCAGGTGACAAATATCTGGCAAGATCCCAGAAAAGCTCAATACATTGTATGATGCTTATCCCAGAAATAAGCAGTGGATTTTCCCAAGTCAATTTAATAATGGTCTATGGACTTTTTCTTTAGGAAGCCGTCCAAACCTTTTTTAAACCCCACTAAGCTAACCACCTTTACCACATTCTCTGGCAACGAATTCCGGAGTTTAATTACATGTTGAGTGAAGAAACATCTTCTCCGATTCATTTTAAATTTACTACTTTGTAGCTTCATTGCAAGCCCCCTAGTCCTAGTATTTTTGGAAAGAGTAAACAAACGATTCATGTCTATCCGTTCCATTCCACTCATTATTTTATAGACCTCCTTCATATCTCCCCTCAGCCATCTCTTCTCCAAGCTGAAGAGCCCTAGGTGCTTCAGCCTTTCCTCATAAGGAAATTGTCCCATCCCTTTCATCATTTTCGTCCCCCTTCTCTGTACCTTTTCTAATTCCACTATCTTTTTTGAGATGCGGTGACCAGAATTGAACACAATATTCGGGGTGCGGTCGCACCATGGACCGATACAAAGGCATTATTATATCCTCACTTTTGTTTTCCATCCCTTTCCTAATAATACCTAACATTCTATTTGCTTTCTTAGCCACCGCAGCACACTGAGCAGAAGGTTTCAACGTATCATCAACGACGACACCTAGATCCCTTTCTTGGTCGGTGGCTCCTAACGTGGAACCTTGCATTAAGTAACTATAGTTCGGGTTCCTCTTTCCCACATGCATCACTTTGCACTTGCTCACATTAAACATCATCTGCTATTTAGACGCCAAGAGCGGTCCTAGTGATAGGATCACTTTACAGAGGAATTGGGGCTGGTTTGGGCTGCTGGAGCACATTGGGCAAGAAGACAAGAAGTTTCTTTCTATTTTGACATTAAAAGCCCTATTTTCAATAAACTGTTGTTAGAAATTGAAACATCCAGGTCGGTATGTGCTCAATTCTGCCATTATTTTACAAAAGGCTCTGCTGAACATGGAGCCTTTTGTAAAACATGTGTATGGAGATTGGTAAATAAAGGTATATTTGCCAGGATGTCAAGTGGAAGTGCAACTGTAGAAACCTAGGAGTGCAGAAAAGTGGCATCACAGGGTGCTTTTGACATTTTTGCACTGACAAATCTATGTGGAAATGCTGATCCTGCAACACATGTGTATTTGCAAGCATTTAAGAAAGTTCCACATACAAGAAAAGCCACTGAGGTTAGTGCACTTCTGTCCTGAAACACTGGTAGAGACTCCTGAACCAAATGAGCACGACTTTAGCATTTGCATGTGTGTTACAGCAGGTTCAAATGTTAGTGGAGCCTTTAAAAAAAAAATTGTACGGTAGTCCCATTGTAAAACTGCACCTATATTTACACGCCGAATGCGTACGTACGTTATAGAGGTCTGTTACAGTTACGCAGATAAGTGCTAGTTGGGCACTAAGCAGTATTGTATCATTTTAGCACACAACTCACAGGGAGAGGCACATGGGTGGAACATGGGTGTCTCCGACATTTATCTGAGTAACTTACAGAATATTTTAAGTTACATGCTAAACTACTTCATTTAGACATGCGCATTTATGCCTGACATGGACATGTCGTAAGTGGTCACTCCTACATTTAAGCACATAAATTTCAACTTATGCTATAACAGATCTGGGCATCCAGATACCCTTATGGAATTAGTGCTCGGCACACTACATCTATACTTACAATTTTTGTCCTTGCCCAAAGTGTGCCTTCCCTGATATCTGAGTCCCGGAGAATCTACAAGCCAAAATAACAACTTTCTGAAATCACAGGTGCATGTATATGCAAATCTACACATGTAAAAACCACACTTCTTATGTGTAAATGCTTCTAAAATAGCATCCTGAGAAAGGATGTAGAAAGAAAGAAGAAAACCAAGATGATCTCTATATAAGACACCTCAACTAGACACTTGATGAAGCATTGATGCCGAAACATGATCTGTGTTGAGTCCCATTGTCTCATTACAATCATTAATCCTGGTCATATGTGCATTGTACACCACTGCTGAGTAAAGGACATTCTTGACAAAATCCTGGTTCACCCTTTGAGTCCTTCCTTCTGAGCAAGGATGCCAGAACATAAAGGAAATAATGTATGATTTTCTGGGAGAACTGGGAAATACAGGAACAAATATGTATGCAAGGAAACTTTATTTGGTTCATTTTCAGATTTTTGACTTTGTTCATGATTTTCAGATTTCTTTTTTTTTTTTGGTTCATTTCACACTTTTATGCTAACTAACGTTCTTAAAGTGTGTTAGAACTTTTTAACATAAAATAATTGATTTTAAACACACTATTTCAAAGATTAACGTGGTTAGTTGATTTGGTGCACATAAAAATTTTTAAGCTAAAAAACAGAATGTGTATTGTAGAATGCCATCTCCTTTGGGCAAAGCAATGACAACAGACAGCAATTTTCAAGTGGCCAACATAGCTTTAAAGCACAGCAGAGGGGAACTTTTGTTGTGCATATGGTCAGCTGAATTTGAAAGAAGGCACTATCTGAATTTATTTAAAAGCACCCACATCATTTGGCTTCTACTGTTTTGTGCAGGGACTAGGGGGTGGTATACATACTTCTGAAAATCCCAAGCACCTGCACCATCCTCTGAGTCCTGTTTTGCAAGCTTTGCACTGGCTTCCAGTTGAGGCAAGAAGTAAACTCAAACTTAATATTTTTATTCATAAGTTCTTTTATGGATTTCTTCCAAATTATAAGTGAACTGTTTGTAGTTGATTTTTCGTCTTATTCTCTTAGATCTAAAGACAACCGTTTCTTGAATTTCCGTGAAAAATGTTAGAATTAAGACTTATCATGATACTAGTTTTGTATACTGTGCGGTGCAGTGTTGGAATACTGTTCCATTGGAGCGTAGAATGATAGAATCCTATCTGAAATTTCGTAACACTATTTGTACGTAGTGTTTATAAGAGTAAATAGTTTGAAGGTTTTCTTTTTATTAGGAATATAGTGTAATTTTTTTCCTAGGGAAGGCCTAGTTTTCTTTTTTATTGTGATCTGCATAGATCCCTGATGGAAATAGTGGAATATAAATTGTATTGTATGTATTACAGTAGTAGTTCTTTTTCTCCCAGCTATATGTACACAGACTGTTGTAGTCCGCCCACATTTAGCCAGACAAGTGATGGAGGGAATTTTCACACATGCCATTTTACCAATTGGCCAATGGACTAAAAGGTGCAGTACAAGGCAGTGGCCAGTTGTGAGGCACTTTGCGCCATAAATTTTACACCTGGGTGGTCTGGGAGGAAGAGTTTTTGCCTAATTAAGAAGCCCAAGGAAAATGAGGACTTAATAGAAGGCCACCCATGGGCTACACCTCAATTGTAAACAGCAGATCTCCCTAAAGAAGAGAAATGCTTCTTGTTTGCCTTCATTAGTAGGGTGAGGGGGTGGGAGGGGAAAGAGGGTACAGTTTTCTTGGGTCTGGTTCTAGTCAGGGCTCAGAGAAACAAAGAATAGTGGTTACCAGTGACACAAAATAGTTCTTGATGAAAGATGGATATTCTGCATGATGAAAGATGGATATACTTTCACTTTATTTTCGAAAGAGAAGGACGCCCATCTTTTGACACAAATCAGGAAATGGGCGTCCTTCTCGCAAGGTCATCCAAATCGGCATAATCGAAAGCCGATTTTTTTTGACACCCTCAACTGCTTTCCGTCGAGGGGACGACCAGAGTTCACGGGGGCGTGTCGGCAGGATGACTGGGGCGTGATTAGGAGATGGTCGTCCTTGGCCGATAATAGAAAAAAGAAGGGTGTCCCTGATGAGCACTTGGCCGACATTACTTGGTCCATTTTTTTTCATGACCAAGCCTCAAAAAGGTGCCCCAACTGACCAGATGACCACCGGAGGGAATCAGGGATTACCTCCCCTTACTCCCCCAGTGGTCACTAACCCCCTCCCACCATAAAAAAAACAAGTTTAAAAATACTTTTTGCCAGCCTCAAATGCCATACTCAGGTCCATCGCAAGCAGTATACAGGTCCCTGGAGCAGTTGTAGTGGGTGCAGTGTACTTCAGGCAGGCAGACCTGGGGGGGGGGGGGGTTGGGGGGCTCAGCACCCAAGATAAGGGAGCTATGCACCGGGAGCAATTTCTGAAGTCCACTGTCAGTGCCCCCTAGGGTGCCCAGTTGGTGTCATGGCATGTGAGGGGGGACCAGTGCATTACAAATGCTCACTCCTCCCATGACCAAAGGGCTTGGATTTGGACGTTTTTGAGATAGACGTCTTTGGTTTCCATTAGCGCTGAAAACCGAGGACGACCATCTCTAAGGTCGACCTAAATGTCAAGATTTGGGCGTCCCCGACTGTATTATCAAAACGAAAGATGGACGTCCATCTTGTTTACGATAATAAGCGTTGCCCCGCCCCTTCGAGCACCGTCCTAGAGTTGGGCGCCCTTAGAGATGGTCGTCCTCGTTCAAAAATGCCCCTCTTTGTCTCTGATTTATCTCCTTCCTTCCTTTGTTTTTACGTTTCTTGTCTTTTTCCTCTTCGAATCCATTTTTCTCTGTACCTTCCTTCCTACAGTGAAAGATAAGGAGGACACACAGGTGGATTCAGAGGCGCGACCTATGAAAGATGAGACCTTCGGAGAGTACAGGTAGGAAACAGTGATCAAAGAACCCAGCTCTGCTTCTTGCCCCGCCTAGTTCTAAAGCCATCTACCATTCTTTGGAGATATAAGAAAAAAAGAATCATTTGGTGAGGATCTGGTGGGCTCCAGCCTCTGTGAATCTAATACTGAGAAAGGGCTTTAGCAGCCTAGATTTAGGAACAGGCAACAGATGTGACTTCTAGGGCGCCACATTATGAAGGCCCCACATACCCAGGCCAAAAAGTCTACCCTTGCATTCTGTAACGAATTTGTGCTATGCCTTCCTCTGCTCATCCTGGCTTTCCAAGCTTTGGGATCTCTAACACCTTCCTCCCCCAGCAATCTGCGATTGCTGCTCTCTGAGCTTGCTTATAGTTGCCAAAATCTTAAATCTGGACTGGCTTTCAGTGACAGCTGCATTTTCCAAGACAAGTACCAGACAAATTGTAGTACCCCCCCCCCCCCTTGTAGCAGCACCAATAAAGCCCTGGTTCTATAGAATTTTTGCTCCTCTCCACACACAGAAATGGTCCAACTGAATTAACAGTGCCATCTCAGCTTTCCCAATTGACTTGCTTATTCTTAAGCCTATCGGGTTGTTATTTTAGGTTTTTTTTTCCTGTGTCAGATACCAGCACTTTCTTATTATGCTGTTTCCTAGGGTAACAAAAAGGTGAAAGAGTGCAGTTAAAACAGACCAGCTCTAAAATTCTTAGCTGTAGCCCTGCACAGAGCACACAGTGGTGTCCTGGCTCTGCTCATGTTGACATTAATTGTATAGTTTATTAGAGGCTTGATATACTCAGTGACGCTCCTAGGGTGGCTGACACCCGGGGCGGATCCGCCGATGCGCCCTCCCCCCGGGTGCAGCGCAACCCCCCATCCCCCACCCCGAGTGAAAGGACACCTCCCCCCCCCCGGCGAAAGGACACCCCCCCCCCCGGTGCATTTTTACCTGCTGGGGGGGTGCTGTGAGCCTCTCGTCTTCGCTCGTTCCATGCTCCCTCTGCCCCGGAACAGGAAAGTAACCTGTTCCGGGGCAGAGGGAGCACGGAACGAGCGGAGCCGAGAGGCGCGCAGCACCCCCCCAGCCGAGAGGCGCACGGCACCATCCCCAGCGCGTGCACCCGGGGCGGACCGCTCCACCGCCCCCCCTTGGTACGCCACTGGATATACTGCTCTTCCAGAAGGACAAATCAAAGCAGTTGTACAATTGCAAAACAGAGCAAAGGGGTGGGGGGGGGGGATATCCTCTTAATAAAAAGCCGAATAAAAAGTTACCAGAAAAGAAAATAGCAGAAGCAGTAGTCACCACCATTGTACATCACTGTTTCACACCATTGGCAAGTAAAGCAAGAATGAATAATTATTTGTAGGTTAGCCAATATTTTCAGTGTCTCTGTAAATAACTGAAAAAATTATAACTTACCTGATCATTTTCTTTCCTTTAGTCACAGCAGATGAATCCAGAGACTTGTGAGTTATGATAATCTACCAGCAAGTGGGGATAGAGAGTACCAAACTGAACTCTGACACATAGAATGTTATGCTCCTTTGTCGTTCACTATTTCTCGTAACAAAGCAGAAGGAATAATAAGGCAAATATTTCTCCCCCCTCTTAGAAATGAGACATAAACTGTCAACTAGGAGAACTATGCACAGACAATCAGAGCAAGAAACCTAAGCAGAGATAAGACTGAACTGATAGTGTGAACCTCGTGAAAGGGTGGGACTCTGGATTTGTTTGCTGTGACTAAAGGAAAGAAAATTATCAGGTAAAACATAAATTTTTCTTCCTTGTCATCGGCAAGCAGTCAAATCCAGATACTTGTGGGATGTAGCAAAGCAGTCTGGATCCCACCCTACTTATGGTCACAGCTGCGGAAGGAACTGACACGCCAAAGGATGCTTTAGACCTAGCTGAAACCATCAATTGGACAAGGTCTGGAAAACATGTGTCACAAGGACCATGTAGGGGACCTTCATAGAAGAGAATGAAGAGGAGCCGTGTCCAGTGGATGTAAATAAGCGCCCGACTCCACCGAGCTATGGCTGCATAAGAAGCTGCATCGCCCCAACTGGAGCTCACCAGTAACACGAAGGGAGACTATGCCCAGAATCCATTGGTGGCCTGAAGGTGCCAGAAAGACCTACAGCTATCACCTACCAACACAGCATGACTATGATCGAACAGGACAACACGCAATCTTCATCCATTCCAACCCTCCACTTATACCTCATACGATCACTATACAACTTTGTATTTGTTATCCACCGACTGGGCAAACGCCTCTGACGGTACTATGTAAGCCACATTGAGCCTGCAAATAGGTGGGAAAATGTGGGGTACAAATGCAACAAATAAATAAATATAAACCAGCAGATGAAAACTCCCAGGATGATTTACCTCCAGAAGAATGGAGGAAATGGCTGATTAATGGAAATGTGGAAAGCACTACAGGCAACAAAGACAGGACTGTGTTGAGAGTCACCCTTGACTCTGAGACACGAATAAAGGATCTGCACAGAACACTGTCAGGATTTCAAATAGTGATGGAACCAAGCAAAAAAATGCTGAGCTGGAGTTACACTGACCATGCAGGAGATGGAAGCTTGAGCACGAAGGACACACAGGAGAATTGTAAGGCAGGGAGGATTCTGTCAAATGATAGGGCTCAGATCCAGGATAGGGTGAGACTGTGCCCCAGGCTCAGAGCCAAGCAGACCCTATAGACATAGAATGAGCTGAAATACGACACCAGCTACTGACATTCCACACAGAAAGAGCTGAGGTGTGCACTACAGAGCACCAGAGCATGCTCCCCAGCTAGAAAAGATTCTCAACAAAGTGGAAAAGTCACAGATGACAAGGAGAAGACCATCTGAAAGTCACATATGGGAACAGCGTTGAATCTGTTATGCATGTTCAGAGATGGGTGCACTTCCACCTCCATGAATGATGCAGATCCAGAGCCAGACATGGCTCTGTAATCAGAGATGGTCCTGAATCATTTATTTTTTATCGTTTATTTATTTACTATACCGCCTCTTTCAAAAACGAGTTGAAGCAGTTACAGCTTTCATAAAAATATTAAAAACACACATAAGAAAAGAGAAAGGAACCCCATAAAATGACAGGAAAGAGACAATCATTCAACCAGCTAAAATAAGTAAAACAGACATAACTTATTTGGACCCAACTGAGTCAAGGAATCAACCCTTCAGGTACAGAGTCAGCAGACCGATTTAACTATCAAATGCTAAGTTAAAAAAATATGTCTTCAAAGAGGTCCGGAATTAGGATATGATTCTCTAAACGAATATAGTGAGGAAGAGAATTCCAGAGCCAAGAAGTAAAGTGCACTAGACCTCTGGCGTTTGGAGTAGTGGGGTATAACAAGCCTGTTGTCATTGAAAGAGAGTAGGTATGAGAAGGGGTATAGGGAATGATCAGAGATGCCAGATATGCAGGTATTTTAATAGAAAACCTTGTGTGTCAGTGTTAGAATTTTGAATTTTATTCTGCGGTCAATCGGAAACAAATGTAACCGTCTGAGAAGAGGCTTGATCATACTGGTTGGCCCTGCAAAGAATTTGAGCTGCATTTTTGCAGTGATTAAGATTCAGTTTAGTGATGCCTTTATAAATGGCATTACAGTAATCGTATTGTGAGTTAATATAGACATAGAATAGGATACTAAGAGAGTCGGTGTTCAATTACACTGCAGATCGCCCTCAAACATCCTCAGGAAATAGAAACCTGTTTTTAGCACCTGGGAGATTTGCACTGAGAATAAGAGGGCTGAATCTATAATGATTCCCAAGGTACTTAAAGGAAGAAACAGGAGTGACTTGCCTATCAAATAGGATAGGTATAAGAGGAAATAGTGATCCTGTGATCCTACAGGCCACCGTTTTTTTCTGTGTTTCAGAACAAGGGCATTGGTCTTGTAGCCAGCATGTTGCTTGTTTGCAGTCAGTTCTGAAGTGGTTGGAGATAAATGCATTGTGGGTTTGTATATAGCAAGAGAAAATCATCTGCGTAGAAATATGCACTGATGCCATGAGTCTGTATGTGTAGAGCCAAAAGACCGAACAAAAGAGATTGAGAGTAGTGGAGAGAGAACCAAGACCTATGTCACTCCACAGGGGAGGGCAAGAAAGAAGACAGAGATGTCACTATAATGTACATTGCTCTAGAAAAGAGAAAACCAGTTCAACACTGTTCCTAAATACCCAGGAAGACAAGGCACTGAAGGAGGCAGTGATTTATTAGGTCGAATGTTGCTGATAGGTCAATCAGTACTATTAGAGCAATCTTGCCATTTCCAGATGAATTGTGAAGTTTGCGTAAAAGAGCAGTAATGACAATTTCAGTACTGAAACTTGACCTAATCATGATCGACATGGATGTAACACATTTGCTGATTTATATATGTGATTGAAGTTAAGAGAAAACGACCCAATTCCAAAACTTTTGAGAGAAAAGGAAGATTGGATACTGGCCAAATAGTTTCTTTTGCTTGCAATGGATTTGTCGTCTTCAAAATTAGGTAATTAAGGCTATCTTAAGAGCAGATGGAACCAATCCAGTGGTCAGACTTGAGGACAATTATAGAGTGTATTTAAGCAATCCAGTTCATGGGAAGGAAATTTTAGCCATTGGAGGGATGGGATCCAAGGAACAGAATGTAGCATTCAGCTGTGATAGTGTTTTGGACAAAGAGTCTAGAGAAGGAATTTTAAAGGATGACTAGAGGATAGCTGGACCTGTGGTACAGGAAAGGTACGAGAGATTAGTCAAAAGGTGGGAATGTGGCTTGAAGTGTCCCAATCTTAGAAAAAAATATAATTAGCTAGAGTTTCAAGAACCATGGTGTTATACCTGTATGGTTTCATGGTGGGGAGGGGGGTATTGTTCTTGTGAAAGAAAGAGAAAAGTTGTTTTAAAGGAGCTAGATGCTGGCTGTATTTACTGTGAGATATAGTCCTTCTTTGCAGCACAAGTTGTGTAAAGTAATACTGATGGGTAAATCTACTCTTAGAAAGTGTTTCGTTTGATCTATTACTTATGCCATCGACATTCAGCCCTTCATAGCTGACATTGACATAGGCAGAGTCCATGGTGGAACCAAGGTTGCTGATTAGGGGCCCCATTTTGTATGAATTTAATATGTGCAATACAATCTAAGACATCTCATAATGACAAGTTCCATGCAAGCACTTGTTCATCAAGTACAGCTGTTTAACAATTTATGGGGAAAGAGTCCTCTAAGATGACAGTGGTGGAAGGTTTGACATGATGTAGCTGTCCTAGACCAATACCCTGTTACATCAGATGAGGAAAAGAGCAATAACATAACATAATTTATTTTTATAGTCTGCAATACCTCGCAGTTCAATGTGGATTACAAAACAGAGTTAATGACAATCAAAGAAACATAATCAATTAAAATGAATACATTCAATTCCTAACAAAATTTTGAAACAAGGATGTTTTAAGCAAACGTCTAAAATGTACATACCCCTGATGCCTGTAAAATGAAAGAAAAAACCTCTTTACCTAATTTAACTGCCTGAAAAGAGAACAAAGAATCAATACATCTCTTTCTTCTTTTACCTTTCATAGATGGATAGGTAAACAGATTAGTTAATCAAGAAAGTCCTAACTGAACTAGATAAAACAAACACTGCATCAAATAGAAAGGTGCCAATCCATAAGAAACCCTATACATTGAAACAAGAGAATTTAAAGGATTCTAGCAAATACTGGCAACCAATGAACCTTGGCATAATAAGCAGAAAACTGGGCCAACCATCTCATTTGAATTGAAAAAAAAACAAGCGTTAATGATCTGTCCAGGATAGTGGGATGATATGTATGGAGGACAAGTTCATAGAAGAATGGGTGATGACTAAATCTTATGTGTGACTGACAGAGTGAGTAGGAACTGTTATGCGTTGTAGTAGTCTGAAATCAGACAGTAGAGATGAGAAATAGGCAGATCAGGGGTGCGAAGGGGAATCAACGTGAGCATTAAACTCTCTGACAATGAGAAGGTTAGAAAATTTAATTGCAGCATCCACAAGTGTTTGGTTGTACTCATTCCCAGTCCTCCATTTTCAGCGAAGGCGAACAATAGAAAAGAAGAATGTAAATGGAGGGCTGCAACTTCCACAAACAACTCTGGGTTTGGAAAGTCAGAGTAAGATAGTTCCTTAACAGTAAAGGATGTTGGAAAAATAAAGGCCAAGCCCCCTCCACGTTTCCCAATTCAAGAGGAATAGTGAGTCGAGTAATTATTTGGGAGGCATGAACTAGATAGGCTTCCTCCCCTGGTAGGAGCCAGGTTTCAGTAAAACAAAAGAAATCCAAACATGAGCAGAGAGTATCATGTCTTGACATTGAAACTGATTTTTGCCTTAAGGAATGATGTTCAGTAGTACAAAAGGAAACTAATATGGTTGCAAAGGCAGTAAGGATACCTGGCAGGGGGTTAAAAATCTTACCTTCCTATCCTGTTGACTATCCAGCTTATAATCGAAAGAGAAAAACGCCTATATTTCGACCCAAATCGGAGATGGGCGTTTTTCTCGCAAAGGCGCCCAAATCGTATAATCGAAAGCCATTTTGGGCGTTTCCACTGCACTCCGTCGCGGAAACGAATAAAGTTGACGGGGCGTGTTGGAGGCGGGACTGGGCGTGGTTATCAGCCAAGGAGAGATGGGCTGTCTGTAGCTGATAATCGAAAAAAAGGCGTTTTTACCGCGATTTTGGGTCACTTTTTTTTTACCCTTTTTTTTTCACGAACAAATCCCAAAAAAAGTGCCCCAATTGCCCAGATGACCACTGGAGGGAATCGGGGATGATGTCCCCGGACTCTCCCAGTGGTCACTAACCCCCTCCCACCAAAAAAAAAAACCCCCACTTTAAAACTTTTTCCCAACCTGTATGCCAGCCTCAAATGCCGTACCACCTCCATGACAGCAGAATGTGTTCGATCCTCTCACAGCCTTTCCCTGGGTCAGATGTGGCTCTCGGGTGCACTACAGGGTCATTGTGGTGGGTTGTAGGGTATTGGGCCTCCATGATTTCATTAGCTTGTGTTACAGTCTCACAATGTTGGTAGTTGGTAGGCTCTTCTCCCATGGTGCTTTTCCCCCTGCCTACTGGGTCAGAGTGTGCCCTGTTGTGTTTACTGTTGTAGTCCATGCGGTAGTGGCCATTTTGTAGCCAGTTTTAGTTCCCTTTCTTGTGTGTAGCCAAGTTAGACAACTCAGTTCTTACCTTGAAGTGGCTGAAAACGAGGGCATTGTACCGCATTCTGCCAGCTCTGACCTACTGCTAATCTCAGCTCCCAGGGAGACTCGTGCCAGTGGGCACAACCTCTGCAGTTAACTGTGAGTAAACGTGCTTATTCCAATAAAGGACGTTTCAGAGAGATTAGTCTCAGGTGACAACTGGTGTGCCAATGTTATACAGCAGCAACAAGTCCTAGAGGCCTGCATGTATGCAGGTCCCCTGGAGCACTTTTAGTGGGTACCGCAGTGCACTTCAAGCCAGGTGAACCCAGGCCCATCCCCCCCCCCCCCCCCCCCACCTGCAACACTTGTGCTGGTAAATGGGAGGCCTCCAAAACCCACATGTACCCACATGTAGGTGCCCCCTTCACCCCTAAGAGCTATGGTAGTGTTGTACATTTGTGGGTTTTGGGGGAGGGGGCTTGGGAGCTCAGCACCCGTGGTAAGGAAGCAATGCATGTGGGAACTTTTTCTGAAGTCCACCGCACTGACCTAGGGTGCCCAGTTGGTGTCATGGCATATCAGGGGGGCCAGTGTACTACCAATCCTGGCCCCTCCCACGACCAAATGGCTTGGATTAGGACGTTTTTGAGCTGGGCGTTTTTAGTTTCCATTATCGCTAAAAAAAAACAAACGCCCAGCTCAAAAACGTCCATTTTTTCGAAAATACGGTTCGGCCCGCCCCTTCACGGACCCGTTCTCGGAGATAAACGCCCATGGAGATAGGCATTTGCGTTTGATTATGCCCCTCCACATAGTATTAGGTGGGCAGTGACTGCACAAGGACGGGATCTGCATAACTTCGGGAGGGATGGAAAGGGAAAGCTGTAGAAACTGAAAGAGAAAAGAGCCAAGTTGCAATAGAGCAGTGAAAACTTAGTCAGAGATAGAAGCATGGGAGCAACTAAAGATGAGAAGTGTGATTACGAGATGAAAAGAAGAGGTAGTCGTGTTAGACAAAGCTCCCCCCCTCGTCGCTCGCCCCAAGGAGACCTGTTCCTTGTGCGCACACCACAGAAGGCTTCTTTTAAAAGACTTGCTTTGGTCACAGAGAAATGATGCATGGATCACGTGATCCAAGCACAGGTGGGTGGAAATGCTTTCAGGAGTAGCAGCACTGAAAATCTGAAACGAGAGAGACAATTTTCAAAAAACACAGTGCAGTCCAAAATTAGAGAGAATAAAGCAAAAGCAAAAGCAACGCCGCAGCAGGCTTCTTTAAAAAGACTAGCTTTAGTCACAGAGAAGTGATGCGTGGATCTCATGACCCAAGGATGATGAGTGGAAACATTGTTGGGAGTGGCATCAACTGAAAATTTTGGTCGCAGACAAAAAAAACGAAAGCAGAGATACCAGACTCTGCATGTCGTACAACACCAGAGAGATAGAAAGAAATGTGTGTTCTCCTGTACAGTGCAAAATAAAGCCGACAGATGTAAATTCTCAACCGACATAATTCAATCACTAAACTGAAAATAAAGTCATTTCTCCTACCTTTGTAGTCTGGTGATTTTATTATTCCATTCATCTTGTTCCCAATCTTTGGTTCTGCTTTCCTCTGTGTGTGCTCTTAACTCTGTTTCCAGGGCCTCCTTTCTATTTGCTATTTCTTTTCCCATCTCCTGGCCTATGCCTGTTTGGCACTGATCTTTCACGTTCAGCTTTCTTCAATTTCTCTGCCTCCTTCTCAAATCTATCTTGTTTTCCATCTCTCTTCCCTTCATGTGCAGCCTGTCTCCCCTCTTCCTTTCCCTTTATGTGTAGCCTGTCTTCCCTCTTCCCTTCCTTTCCTTTTATGTTCAGCCTGTCTCCCCCCTTCCCCTTCCCTTTCTGTGCAGCATGTCTCCCCTCTTCCCTTCCTTTCCCTTTATGCGTTGCATGTCTCCCCTCTTCCCTTCCCTGTATGTGCAACATTTTGCTCATTTTCCTCTGTGGTATTGTCTCTCCTCCTCCTTCTTTCCCTGCAGGTCCTGGCACCTCCTCCTCCCGCCCAAGTCCAGCACCTCTTTCTTTCTCTGTGCTCCCTCTCTTCTGCACCCACCTCATTGGCTCTCTCTCTTCCCTATCTGACCTCCCTGTCTAGCACCTCTCTCCTTCCTCTCCCCCCTCCCCCCGATGCAGCACCACTCTCCCTCCTTGCCCCCATGCAGAACTTCTCTCCCTCATTCTCACACTTCCCTAACCCCAGTCTAGCACCTCTCCCTCATTCTCAAACCCCCAGCCCCAGCACCTCTCCCTTATTCTCAACCCCCTAGTCCAGCACCTCTCCCTCATTCTCAAACCCCCAGTCCCATCACTTCTCCCTTATTTTCAAACCCACAGCCCCAGTCCAGCACCTCTGCCTCATCCTCAAACATCCCACCCCCGCATCCTACCTTCCAACTTGTCTGAGGTCGCCCGTGACAGGCTCTGCAGCTTCCCTTCTCCAGCGTCCCACCTCCCTTCAGATGCAATTTTCTGTTTTTTTTCTGGTAGAGTGGGACACAGTCGAGAGAGAGAAGTTGTGTCAGAGGGGGCAGGGCACTGGAGAAGGAAAGACATGGGGGACCTCAGGTATGAGTTTGAAGATAGGATTGGTGGGGGGCAGTTTGAGAGTTAGGGAAGGGAAAGGGAAATGGGACTTGATATACTGCCTTTCTGAGGTTTTTGCAACTACATTCAAAGCGGTTTACATATATTCAGGTACTTATTTTTGTACCAGGGGCAATGGAGGGTTAAGTGACTTGCCTAGAGTCACAAGGAGCTGCAGTGGGAATCAAACTCAGTTCCCCAGGATCTAAGTCCACTGCACTAACCACTAAGCTACTTCTCATGTACTGGATTGTAAACAGGGAGAAGAAGATGAGATATGCTGAACCGGGAGAGTGGGAGAGTTGGCAGGTCATGGGGAGGGTACTGGTCCCTGAATGCATGTGAAGAAGGGTGCTCAGTGCATGAGGGCAGCCAAATGCACGTGGCTTGGTATCTGTGTGAAGGGGATCCCCGCAGCACACCTGGGGAGCAACCTCAGCACACTAGTTGAAAAATGCTGTAGAGTCAGGCCCTACAAACACAGATGTGCTCTACTTTCAGAGATGGTACCGTGCTCCACACGCAGGGAGAGAGCTGTGCACTAAATTCAGAGAGAGAGTCAGCTTCGCCATATATGATACGGAGACATTCAGAGATGGAGATGAACTGTATATGCAGCAATGGAGTGGTGATCTTCATTCAGTGATGGAGCTGTGTTCAACATGCAGAGACTTGTGCTCACCAGGCAAAAATGGATTTTCACCCAACCGGCATATATAGAGCTGAGCTCAACAGTCATAGATGGAGCTGCATTCACCAGGCATAGAAGGTATCAATGGAGCTGAGCCCATTAGGAAGAGATGGAGATGCACCCAGTCATCAGAAATGGAACTGTGCCCCACAAAGGATCCGTGGCCACCAGGCACAGTCGATCATATTCAGAGTCATGATTAGGGCTGCGTTCCACACAGAAAATAAGGATGGGTTTCCTTCCCATTCAGATATGGAGCCGTTCCAATTGAAAGAGAGGAAACTGGGAACGGCATCCCAATACAGAACCAAACTGAGACTAGGACTAGTGAAGCATGAGTTGAGCCACACTCCATACATACCAATGGAAGAAGCTCAACAGCCATGAAACAGCCGAATTTTGCCAATACCACACAGCCATGATCTAACCAAGCAGCCGTAGCCTTACACTGAGCTGAAGCTGTTCATTGTGAGGCACAGGCTGAGAATGGGTATGGGAACTGCCGGAGGCTGACAGTTGGAGCTGCTAACAGTGAAGGAGTGCCTGTAGAAGCAAAAAGACACAACCACTCCACCTGCCCAATGGAGAGAGGGCACTTGAGACAGCAAGAACCTGACAGTATGCAGTGGGCAGCAAGGCCAGACAGTCTGCATAGCCCCCAACAGGAGGGTCCCACAATAGTGGACATGAGGAGGCCGATTAAGGTGCCACAAACTTTCTTCCACCGATCAGCAGCAAAAAAAGAAGGCTGTAACCTGCCAGATGCCTGGGGGGCATCCCACCTGGCACCTACTCCAAACTGCAAGGCTACAGTGGCCTGAAGACCAATAGTGCAGCAGTAAATAATCTGAAGGTCAATCACCCATGCCAGAACAGCCCAAAGGTGGCTAATTGAGCAGAGAGCTGTGAGTGTAAACGCTGCCATATGCTGAAGTCGAAGTCCGCAAATGCAATCAAGAGCTGGAGGCTGATACTGCAAGAGATAGAAAAGTAGGTCCCAAAGATGGCCACTGCAGCTCATGCATACATGGGCTGCAAGCTGTTTCTGCATCAGAGAAGAGTAAAATGGCCATGCCTCAGGAAGGAGAAACAACAATCCAAGTGGTATAGAGCTGCAGCTACCAAAACAAGCAACGCCACAGTCCAGTACAGCAGAGGAAGGAAATGCCCCCGCAAATGTGGGCACAAGTCGAAGGCTGCACTTGCAGCCAGGAAAGAGCAGGCCAGGCAACTAGGAGGAAGCATTGCCCATTAGCAGAAGGTGAGAAGGAAATACATTTTTCCCCAGCAAAAGAGGACAGCTCACACCAACATAGCCAATGCTTCAGAAAGAGAAGTGAGCTGCTGACTGAAAACACAGCCGGGAAGACTAGCCTGCAGAAGGTCGCTGAAGAGAAGGTTGCAAGGGCAGCCAAGAAGCTAAGAATGACCTGAGAGCAGCAAGGTCCAGGCTTCTTATGTGCAGGAATTCACCATGCGAGAAGGAGCAGAGACCCAAAACTAGGGTTACCCTACGTCCGGTTCTACCCGGACATGTCCTCTTTTTGAGGGCACGGCCGGGCATCCGGATGGGTTTTGCCAGCCTGCCTGTTTGTCCGGATTTCCGTGTGAATGGGCAGGCTGGCGGGTGGACAGGCAGGTGGTGCCCTGGTGGTCTAGTGACTTCTTCGTGGCAGGAAAACACAGGCAAACGCCCACACAGGCTGCTCAAAAAGAAATAGTGTTCCACTGCAGGTGCACTAACCCAAACTGGCAAGAATCCCAAACATACCTAATGGACTTTATCTCGAACACTTGTGTCTCCAGCTCAAACCTCATCATATTAGGAGATATCAATCTACATCTTGAGGACCTCAATTCAACCAGTACCCGAGAATGTGAAGAATTCCTACAATTATGGGACCTTCATAGGACACACACACAACCTACCCACAGAAAGGTCACACTCTAGACATCATCATACACAACTTTGACCCCAATGCAAACCTTATAGTAACAGACACTAAATGGACACCCGTACTATGGTCGGACCACTATAAAGCAAATATCTCCCTCCAATGGCGAACAAAAGGACCACCGAAAAAACAAGAACGGAAAACCTACACAATGAGAGGAAAAATAGATCCGATAATATTTTGGCAACAAATCTACCAGAACGAATGGACAATAAAAACAGACACAATCCATTTCCTCCTAGAATGGGACGACAGATGCAGATCTATACTAGACAACATTGCTCCAACCCAAACTAGAATCTCACACAGAAAGAACTCAACACCATGGTTCAATGAAGAGTTGAAAAAACTCAAAACACAAGTTAGAAGGTTAGAACGAGCTTGGAATAAAAAGAAAGATGACACCACACTTAACGCCTGGAAACAACTTCAAAGAAAATACAAATACACCATAAGACAAACCAAAAGACTATATTACAAAACTATAATCGGACCAAATTACAAGGACACACATAAACTTTTCCAACTCGTGAATAAACTATTAGATATCACACCAATCACAACCAACAGCAAAGACACGCCTGATGCAGACAATCTCGCTAGATACTTCAACGAAGAAATAGTACAACTGCGACTTAAAATACCTACTAGTACCATTGATTACGCGGAACTCCTCAATTGCCTAGACCCAGTCCCTGGTATTCACCCAGCGGATAGAACCTGGACTAACTTCGAGATATTATCGGAGAACATCATCTCCCAAATGCTCAAAAGATTTGCCAAATCACACTGCAAACTAGATATATGCCCAGACAGCCTGATGACATCTGCGCCTCAACAATTCATAAACGACATAATGAAACACCTGAACTACATGCTACAAAATGGATACTTCCCGAAGAAAAAAGGAAACATCTTACTCACACCCATACCCAAAGACGCAAAGAAAAATGCTAGTGAACTAACTAATTACAGACCAGTAGCATCTACTCCCTTAATAACCAAACTAATGGAAGGGTTGGTGACCAAGCAACTTACAAACTATCTAGATAAATTTTCAATACTTCACGATTCCCAATCAGGATTTCAGTCTAACCACAGTACCGAAACAGTATTAGTAACTCTCATGGCTAAATTCAAATAAACGATAGCATCTGGTAAGAACATGCTACTTCTACAATTCGACATGTCAAGCGCTTTCGACATGGTTGACCACGGAATTTTATTACACATCCTTGAATACTTCGGAATCGGAGGCAATGTCCTCAATTGGTTCAAGGGATTCCTAACCACAAGATCATACTAAGTAACATCTAACTCGACTATTTCATCCGCATGGGTACCTGAATGTGGAGTACCACAAGGATCCCCCCTCTCGCCGACCCTATTCAATTTAATGATGATACCCCTGGCAAAATTACTATCAAATCAAAACCTTAATCCATACATTTATGCGGATGACGTAATGATCTACATCCCATTCAAACAAGACCTAAAAGAAATTTCCAATGACATCAACCAAAGTCTTGATATCATGCATTCCTGGGCGGACGCATTTCGGCTAAAACTCAACACAGAAAAACCCCAATGCTTAATACTCACCTCCCAACTTAACAAGAAAAAATTCACCGCCATTAATACACCAACCCTAAACCATCCTGTCTCAGAAACCCTAAAAATTCTTGGAGTGACCATTGACCGACACCTAACACTAGAGAACCACGCGAAAAACACAACCAAGAAGATGTTCCACTCAATGTGGAAATTAAAAAGAATACGACCTTTCTTCCCAAGCAGTGTTTTCCGCAACCTGGTACAATCAATGGTGCTTAGTCATCTAGACTATTGCAACGCACTATATGCCGGATGCAAAGAACAAATAATCAAGAAACTCCAAATAGCCCAAAACACTGCAGCTAGACTTATATTCGGCAAACCAAAATTCGAAAGTGCTAAGCCCTTACGAGAAAAACTACACTGGCTCCCACTTAAGGAACATATCGCTTTCAAGGTATGCTCATTAGTTCACAAAATTATCCATGGAGACGCACCAGCTTACATGTCAGACCTGATCGACTTACCACCTAGGAATACCAAAAGATCATCCCGCACATTCCTTGATCTGCACTTCCCCAGCTGCAAAGGAATGAAATACAGACTAATGCACACGTCAAACTTCACCTACCTGAGCACACAGCTATGGAATGCACTACCGCGCAGCTTGAAATCGGTCTACGAAAGAACAAACTTCCGCTCTTTACTGAAGACCCACCTCTTTAATAAAGCCTATCACAAAGATCAACCAATGTGAACATGTACAAATCGCCTATCTATATTTAGAATTGTCTCTTAATATCTGCTTGTACACTATTATTCTGTCTTATTATCATCATGCTGACCAAAACCCTGCAATACTAAATGTTAATTAACTAACATTCTTCCACTATTCATGATGTATTGTAAGCCACTTTGAGCCTGCAAAGAGGTGGGATAAGGTGGGATACAAATGCAACAAATAAATAAATAAATAAACAGCAGAAGCCATACAGAGAGGAAGAATGAAAGGTCATACAATTTTTCCGGCCTCATCAGTACCCACAGACCTTTGACCCCCTCTCTTTCAGAATGCCACATAAGCAGAAATCTGCTCTCTTACAGCATTATTTTTTTCAAAGTTCTGTGAGGAGGAGGAAGGAAGGAAATGGCAGGAGAGAGGGAAAAGGGAGGAAATGGGGAGGAGGGAGGGACCTGGCACCACCAGGTGTACCCCAAGTCAGGCACCTCTACTGTCCTAGGCACCCCCAAGTTCAACTGAACCAGGGAACCCAGAACAAGAGCCATAGAAGCAAGAGAAACCAGGAGTTTTTTCCACCACCTGTTCACCACCTGCTGGAGATAGAGAATACTGACTGACCAAGGAGCATACCGTCCTACGTGGCAGAGTTCAGTTTGATACTCTGTATTTCTACCTGCTGGTAGATGGTCATAACTTGCAAGTCTCTGGATTCATCTGCTGCTGATGACAAGAAAAAATAATCCATTCTGTTGTATAGTTTGTTCCTTTAACCCCTTGCTGGTGTTATAATGAAGTTCTCCTGCTTTCTTCTGCTCTGCTTACCTGGTTTTCCCCTTTCCTTTAACCACACTGCAGATCCCTGGAAAGGTAAGATTCCCATCACTCACATTTGTAATTGGTGTGTGACTTAAAGTTGTCTACTTGCTGCGGAGTGGGCAGGACTGGATGGTCAGGGCCCCTGCTCCTGCCTATCAGTTCTCTGCTTATGCTAAAATTCAATACTGGCTCTTAACCCTGCGCTATATCCTCTCCCAGTAAAGACCAGTTTCTTTACTAATTTACAGCTAGAGTTACTTACATGTGCTACTGTTGGTAATGTGTGCTATTTTACTGCAGGTCTCATTTTATGGAATGGGCCCTAATTACTAATAACAGGTATTAATAGCCAAGCATATTAGTCAACACTGGCTGATAATCGCTAAGGTTAAAAGAAGGCAATGAGTACTTTCTACCCAGCCTTCATTATTCAAAATCTGGTCTGAATACAAAACCTAATGCCTTCCATCATCCTGTACTCTGACAAGCAGCACTGTACGCTCAAAATAGCAGCCCAAAGCCCCACAGAAGCTGTATTCCTAACCCACATGCAAAACCAACCAGAAATCTTCCCATCGATACATAAAGAGTGTACTGGAAATCCAACAGGCACTATCATACTGAGATTAGCCTCTGTGAAAACTTAAATGGAAACAGCATTTTTGGTGGCAGAGAACGGTTTCAAGGCCCATCTACTCTGCCCAGTTTGCCTCCTGTTGAGTTCATTTCTGGCTTTTCCTTCACATCACAGATTCTCTAGGCCCGATATTCAGCCGGCGGTGGGCAGTGTGTTTGCTGTCTGCCACCGGCGTTAAACTCGGATGTTCATTGCTGGGCCGTTTATAGTGACTGGCATTGAATATCCAGTTTTATTTTGGCCACTAAAAAGTTAACCAACTATGCCAATATTCATCGCTAACCAGTTAACTTTTTCGCTGTCAAAGATAGGCCTGCTATTAAAGCAGCCTAGTTTGACCCGCTCAATATAGCTGGTTTAGCACTGAATATCCACACCTAACCGGCTATGTCGCTGAATATAGCTGCTAACCGCAGACATTCAGCGGGAGACAACCAGTTATTTCCTGCTGAATTTCCGCGGTTAGGCGCTTAAACCCTATTAAACTGGTCAGGAGTCGTTCCTGGTCAGGAGTTGTTCCTGGCCAGTTAAATAGTTTTGAATATCGAGGGGCCTGTGTTATCTCAGATCTCCTTGAATTAAGCCAGTGTTGGGCCCCTCATCCCCCCCCCCCCCCCCCCCACACACACACACATACTCTTTCCCTGGTGAGCCATTTTCATTCATCCCACCACCCTATCTACGAAAAATATTTTCTTATGTTATTCCTGAAGCTTCTACTTCAGAGCTGGTAACCCCTAGAACAGTATTTCCCCAGTCAGTCCTGGAGTACTCCTTGCCAGTCAGGTTTTCAGGATATCCACAATGAATATGTATGAAAGAGATTTTGCACATAATAGAGGCAGTGTATGCAAATCAAGTTTATGCATATTCGTTGTGGATATCCTGAAAACCTGACTGGCAAGGAGTACTCCAGGACTAGACTTGGGAAACACTGCCCTAGAAACCAGACTCTGCATCCAGTCTACCAATAAAATTATTTTGTCTTCTGTTTTTTCAAAAGAAATGCCCATAGATATAGCTGATACTAGAGCTCTCCTCATCCCATTCAGGTTGTAAAAGAAAGAAAAGAGTGTAAAAGGACTGGGGACCATAGTAGAAGAGGTGGAAAGAGAAAGTGAGACAGGAGTCTAAGTAAAAGTGTGTGTGTGTGGGGGGGTGGGGGGGGGCTATAAGTATACTTATCTGACATGAGCACAAAATGCCTATATAATGGGACCATTCCATTTAAACTAAAAGGCGTTGAACGATATCCTTTAAAAGAGACGTTCTAAATGCCCAGTTGTAGCTGGGTAAATCTTTTGAATATCAATCCATATTTTATAGCGTATGTTCTCATCTTACCTCTGACACCACACTGAGTACCCTTGTTCTGCTCTTTTGTCTCCAAGAGGTAGATGGAACTCAGGATTTGAACATAGAACACTTGGAAACTCTTTGCTATTCCTTCCTGCCCTCAATCCTAACTTTTTTTTTCTCTACACTTCTCCCCCACTCTTTCCTGGCAGTGACAACGAGGAGGAAACCATTGGTGGTGGTGACAGCAGCCAACCCTCCCTGAACGGCGAGATCAAACCACTGGGTAGTGATGACAGCCTGGCAGACTACGGTGGCAGCGTTGGACGTCCAGTTCAAACGAGGATGGGTCCTCATTGGCCAGTACAGTGGCAAGAAGGAGGGTGGGGCCGGTGGCAATGAAAGCTCAGGTGCCGCCTCGCCTGTCAATAACACTATGGCAGGTGTCCCTGGAGTAGCAGAGGTGGGGGGAGGGGGAGGAGAGGACATGCCACGGGTATGGGGGAAATACAGGAAGGGGAGGGTTTCTGTTTCAGTATCACCACCATCCTCCCAATCGCCCACCCTCCAACCTCGCATTCCACCAACAAAGGATGAAGCTCCAAAATGGAAAAAGGGAGGTTTTCATAATTTCTTTAAATCATTTAAAAACAAGATAGCTTAATTTAAAAGAAGATCTCTTTTGGTTTGGAAGACTCCTCTCATTTTCCCCCTCATCACCACCACAGAGGGAGATGGGCTTGTGGTGGTGACCCTGCCCTCCTGCACTCCCCCTTCTACAGAACGACTTGCCCAAAAAATGTTTATACATTTTATTTTATTTTTTATAATTATTATTATGATCATAATGTGTTTTGTCGCTGTTTGAAACAACCCACCCCAGCCCCGCTCTGCTGCTGACATGTGGAAAAGGAATTGAGAATGGAACAATATAAGAAAGAGGAAAAAAGAGCCACTGCCAACCCTACAGATCCACTCCTGCTCCTGCACTTTTTCATTCCCAAAGTTGTCCGAGGTGGCAGAGAAACACAGAGCCTGTAAAATTATAAATATGCCCTCCCTTCTCTCTCTCCTCCCTCCCTCCTCACCACATACACATTTTGTTTCAGGGGCTGTCTATATGTGTATCTCTGCAGGGTATCCACTGTCACTAGGTCATTCCATGTTTTTGTGTATACAGTTAGCGCTTATTTTTATTACGTTTTGTTTATTTTTGGAGGAGAGGGCAAGGGGAGGTGGTGACAGGTTTAGCATTGTACAAAAATAATATTACATTAGCTTATGAAATTCCATTTATTTTGGCATGTTTGCTGGAGCCTATAGAGAGAGGGAGAAGGGAAATGGGAGGGAGCAAGATGGAGAGCCAGCCGAGCAGTGTTAACAAACTGACGCATCCCCTCTCCTGACCCCTGCTGAAAGATCCAGCAGCTTTCTAGAGCGAACAAAGTGTACAGCCAGCAGCCTCCCAAAGCTGCCATGGCTTAACCATCAGCCCATAACAGTCCCTTTGGGGTGGGAAAGATTAGCAAGTCTCTAAATTCTTCCCCCTGTCCCTGAGGAGGAGGCAAACTGAACTAATCTCCTAAAACAGGCTCCTGGTCCACTGAACACAGAAGCAGAGAAAGCGCCACCTTAGCAGGCTGCAAAAGAAATAGATTCTTTGTGGCTGTGGCACCTTTCATTGGTGCAGCATAAGCATCATTCAAAATGGTTTCAGCTCCACGTGGGCCCTCAAGGCCATAATATCATGTGTAGCTGAGCCTGATATACTCACTCTCCAGATATCATGTGCAGCAGTTTCTTTCATCCTTCCAGTACTAGATGGCTCAGCTCCTCCAGAATCTGCTCTTTTCCACGTCTGAGAGGGCCTAAAGAGCCTTATGCCAGGGCTTCTCAACTACTCTTTTGTGGCAAATCCTTGCTATACTGTGGGTAGTCACAGCCCCAAGTCCCCGTCCTCTTGCCCTCCCATCTGATGGCAGAAAAGTGGCACCCTATTCCCCATCTACCTCCTCTGCAGACTTCACGTTGAAGTTGACTTTGCAGGGCTCTGTGGTTTCACCCACAGGCATGGTGGGGACACTGAGTGGTTCTATTTAGGTCCTTCGAGTATGCGCGAAAGGATCCTACTGTATAACAGCACCTGGGAGTCCAGGGTCCATTTCAAAATCCTAGTGTAACCCGGAATCAGCCCACCAAACATTTATGTGCCTGCACTTTCACCAGCCATAGACCTGCGTAAATGCGGCAGAGTAACACATGGCACTTACAGTCTTCTGCGTGTAACTGGGAGCCTTCTTGCAGAACAGTTGCTTAGGATTCCTGCGGGTAATTTCATGGGTAAGTGTACACTGATGTGTGTAAGTGCTGGTATTCTTGACGATTACACAAATGTCAGTGCCTACATCATAGAATTGCCCTTTATCCCCCCGGATTCTATATAGCGTGACCTAAATTGCGCTTGCATATCTGGTCGTATTCTGGATTTGCGTGTGCAATTAATTACTTAATAAGCCAATCTGCACCGATAACTGCCACTTAAGCAGTTATTGATGCTAATTGGCACTAATTAGAATTTATGTGCAAACTTGCTAGGTGTATTCTGTAAAGTGATGCGTGTAAATTCTAAAGGGGGTGTGGCCATGGGCATGGAATGGGCAAACCATGAGCGTTCTGAAAATCTACACGCATAGATATAGAATACACCTGCTCTGCGCCTAACTTAGGCACCAGTATTTACATCAAGTTTTACTTGGTGTAAATGGATGTGTCTAGAGTTAGGCGCAGGCATGGCTGCTAGGTGTATTTTATAAACTGGCTAGGCATATTCTATAAACCACGCCTAAATCTAGAAGTGGTTTATAGATTACGCCTAGGCAGAAATGTTTTCAGCACCAATTTTTCAGGCACCATATATAGAATCTAGTTCTGTGTGTCCAAGTAGCAGCATGAAGTGCTAATACCGAGCACTGTTCTCCTGGTTAGTGGAAAGGGACAATGTTGTGTTATGGGTGGCATGAGAGGAAATAGGAATGCATACATCATGGTCATGGGGACTGGGGAGTAGCTGGTGAAAAAGGTGATGTGAAGGAGCTGGTAGTGAGGGGAATCTCATGGAGTGGGGGGGAGGAGATGATAGAATCCCATCAGAGCGAGTTTCACATAGATGGGGAGGATAGAGAGGATCATGCAGGACAAGGGCAGAGACACCAAACTTGGTCTAGTGTTCCATGAGGATGGAGCAAATTCAAAAGTTGTGCCATAGAATTAAAGCGGTTGAGAAGCTCTGCCCTGTGTAGCAGATGATTCATGTTTAAGGAATGACATCCACATTCAGACCACTTTGGACCCATTGAGAAAGAGTCTCCAAACTGTCCCACATTCTACAACCATTTTCATTTCTTCCAAAGGGACAGTGTAGTCCATTTTGTTTTTCAGTGGATTAGCATCTTCTACACTTTCCAAATCTTTTATCCCCAAGACCTCAGTCCTTTTGTTTAGATTCTGGGATGGTCCTCATAAAATCTATGTAACAGCTTCCTGGAAACCTGAACAATTACAATAAGTTGCTCCCTCAACCCTTCCCTCCCATTACCCACACGTATCCTCTCCAACCCAGCCCTATATTCCAATCTCTAGAGCATTCAAGACACACAGAATCTGTGTATCCACTGAAACCTCCACACACCCCCCCCCCCCCCCCCCCCCCCCCCCCAAAACATTTATGAGACTGATGCATCTACTAGAGATTAAACTGTCTGCCTTGGCTAGTAAGAGTCACTTCTGGTTCCGGCAGTGCCTGTGTTTTTGTGTGCTCCTGGCACAGTCTTGCCTCAGTTCCTGCTTAAAAGCCCTTTTACTATATAGGGTATTGCAGAGCGACCATGAATACATAAAATGCCCGCTCTGCTTCAATTTCTAAATGCTGGCATTGTGCAATCTGAACAGGCATGATCTTACATTGTCTGCAGCACATGAAACACATCCTGTGCTTCTGCCATCCACTGCTACTCTGCAGGAATCCAGTGCATATCATATAATAAAAAGATGGTGAAGGCTCATGTTCCTTTGGTGCTAAAGAGCTGAGTTTTGTTCGGTTTTATTTTGAAAATATCACTTCCTGGAGGGTTGGGGTGGGGAAAATGGGGGTACAGATATTCTGAGTATTTTTAACATCACAAAGAAGGTCTCAGATGTGTCCTGTGCTTTGCTTGCCACTGTCACACTACAGTAGCAAATAGCCAAGTATAAAAGAGAATGGCATTCCACGCCTACCATATTCCTGATGGTTATATGCAGCAGAGCTGAAAAAAATAAGCCTAATAACCAAGGTTCTGAGATAGGTAATTTTTGCAACTGTAAATAAATGGTGTTTTTGGACGTTTGTCAGTGTCAGTGTCAGGGAGAGGTCTCCTTGGCCATTGTCTGCACTTAAGACAATATAAGTCTCATATCGATAGCATCCTATCATTAAAAGACGTAAGAACTGTACTGTACTGGTCATATCAAGAGCTATGGGGCTCTCTGCTTTGTGTGTACGCGTGTGCATGTCCCTGTTTTGTATCCCTTTGCGCATATCCCTGTTGTGTGCATGTCTCTGTTCCATGAGTGTGTTTGTGGATGTATATGAGTTGCATTTCTGTGTTCTGTGTGTATGAGTGCCGCTCTGCTTTTTTTGTGATTGGATGTTTGCGTGCCCTGCGCCCTCCTGACTTACTGGTAGGAGGATGGGTCGGGTCTGAGGTGTGGCAGTGATCCGGCATGGTGGGCTGCCAGTGTTGCAGCCTATTATGTACCCTGCAGCGCTTCTTCCTGTTGGTTCTCCTAGGTGTGCGCACACACAACTGACCCCCTGTTAAAGGGCCTGTGGCACTGAGATGAGAAAGACACACACAAATGATGTCAGACACCCAATCTCATTTAGGGCAGTCGCTGTTCCTCTCTGCCTTTGCTATGAGCAGTTTCCTGTTTCCAGCTTGGCCAGTATTCCTGTCTTCTGCCTACTCCATGTTCCTGTGTCCAGACTGTCCATGTTCCAGTCTCCAGTCTGCCACTGTTCCTTCTCTAGCCTGCCCAGTGTTCCTGTCTCCAGTCTGCCTAGCATTCCTGTCTCCAGGCCCTGGTTCGCCAGGCCTGCCCCCAAGGGCTCTTTTCAGAGTCACTTGTAGGTTTACTTCCATCTAACCTGCCTTCTGGCTTCTTCTTGTCTAGTCTATCTGCCCTGTGCTCCCAGGCGTGTCTCGCCTGCCGTTAGTCAGGGGCCACCTGGTTTTGCCTTAAGGAGACCTCCAACTGTGGTCCTAGAGCTCACAACCCTGCCCCGTGACATTGCGTTTTGTGTCTTTCTATTCTGTGTATACGAGTGCCACTCTGCTCTTTCTGTGTTTGGATGTATGTGAGTTGCGTTTACGTCTCTCTGTTCTATGGGCTTTTTTTCTGCTGTTTTGGTGTGTGTGCACATCTTCATTTTCTGTGGATATGAGTCTACTTTGTGTGTCTTTCTCTTGTTTGTTTATTTTGGGGGATAATTTTCACATTGTACACATAGTTGTACAGTTTATGGCTACTTCTCACCTGCACATTTTGAAAAATGTGCATAACCTGCCACCAGTTGTTTCTGTGGGTATTTTTCCATGACAATTTGCACACATATGTTTAGAAATTCAAAGGTGTGCATGAAGTGCATTGTCCGCTCCTTCCCCATCCCTATCCCCAAAGGATCACCTACACTGAGAATAATATTCTGTACATACGTTTGGTTATAGAGGAATGAATGTAAGTGCAATCCCTGCTCACAAGAACTTCTATTCTCAGTATGCATATAATTTTACCCACACTTAGGGTAGGCAGATTTCAAAAACCCAATTTCCATGCAGAAACCAATATTTTATGCTTGGAAGGTGAAATTTAAGACATAATTTCACCTTCCAAGCATAAAATACTGGTTTCTGTGAGGAAATGGGCTTTTTGAAACCTGCCTACTCTAAGTGTGGGTAAAATTATATGTGTAGTGAGAACAGGATATTTCCCTTTCCTTTAGTTGGCTAGAATATTTTGAACCTGTGGGAGTTATCCCCTCCTACCAGCAGATGGAGGTAGAGAAAACGTTAGGCTTTACCCATGAATTCAACGGTATAACTTGCTGGTGCACTGCGAAAATTCCATTATGTCTCTGCCAAAGCAGCAGAATGTCCCTTTGTAACATATACCCATGCCTTATCAACCACAGCAGCAGCAAAAAAAAAAAAAATAACACAAGTATAACACTATAGGATGGCACTCGCTTCCCTGCATCTCTGAGGACTGCCTCCTTCTCAAATTATCATATCATCCTTCTTTCTTTCTTTCTTCCTTTCTTCCTTTTTTTTTTAACGGAAAAGAGCAAAGCACCCCTGGAGCCCCGGGCTTCAGCCTTCCAAGAGCAGGTTTCAGAACGGTGCAGCCGACTAAATGAAAGGAAATGATCAAGTATGACATAATTTCACCTTCCTTGTTGTCTGAGGCTGCACCATTTTGAACATGTGGGATGTACCCAAGCAGAACTACTGGGCAGGGAAAGACAAAGTCCCCCTAAGGACAGCTCTGCCAAAGTCTGAATGAGCTCTGGCAAGCACATCCAACCTGTAATGCTTAACAAAGGAATGCAGCAACAACCAAGTCGCTACCTGACAGATTTCTGGAGTGACCTTCCAGCCTTCTGCCCTTGAATTGAGCCCTCATCGAGTGAACTCTCAAACCTGGAAGCACTGGCTGACTTCTGCAAATATAGGTGGCCTCAATGGCTGCCTTGATCCACCATGCAGTAGTGGCCTTAAAAACCACCTGACACTTAAGAGGGCCCTTTTGAAGAATGAACAGATATTGACAGATGAAGCTCATTGGTTTCCTCCAAGTAGGCAAGCAACATCCTCTGGATGTCTAACTTATGTAGCCTCCTAACAAAGGGATCAGACCCTAGAAAGGAGGGCAAACAGATCTCCTGGTTTACATAGAATGCTGAGGCCCCCTTGGGCAAAAAGGAGGGAACCTTACAGATCGACAGAGTCCTCCGAAAAGGAGAGGATGGGTCCCTACAGGACAGCGCCTGCATTTCCAAAATCTTTTGAGCAGAAGTGATGGCCACAAGGAAACCTTGAGAGTGAGGTCTTTAAACTGCAAAGGCTTGAAGGAATCCCCAGAGAGCACCCTAAGAACCAAGTTCAGGTCCCAGTAGGGAACATAAGGCCAAACCAGGGGCCACAAATAAACAACCCCCAGGCAATTTCCTCATGTGCTGCTGGGGAGAGGCCTTGCATTTTGTCCTCTAAAATTGAAAAGGGCAGCCACTTGGATCTTGATGGAATTCAGGGCCAGGCCCGTATCTAAATTTTGTTGCAAAAAGGCTAAGACCTTGGGTTCCTGCACCTGCCACAGGGACAGAGCCCACTTGGAACACCATTGTGCAAAAACCCTCCGGACCTGCATATAAGCCAAGGACATGGAAGACTTTTGGAATTTAAGCAAGGTGGAAATCACCATGGATGAAAAGCCATACTTCACCAACTGCCACCTTTCAAAGGCCAAACCATAAGACAGAAGGGATCCAGGTCTTCCATTTCCATCAGACCCTGCTACAGGAGCCCACTGCCCTTGGGCAAAGGAAGTGGCTCGGCTACCAGCAGATGAACAAGATCTGCATACTATGGACAATGGGGCCAATCTGGAGCCACCAGAAGAACAAGATGAGGATTGCATGCAATTCTGAGCAAGAGCCGGGCTATCAGGGGTGGCCCAATCATTAAGCCACCTGAAGCGGGGGTCTCGGGCGGCACTCTTCAGGAACAGCATATGCCCAGCGTTACCTGGCAGTGGCGGCTTCTCCCTGATATTAATACACAGCAGCGGTGGCATCTCCTCGGTGTTACCCGGCAGCGGCAGTGATTCCCATATGCTGCCCTGCCACCAGCACCCGCTTCTTAAGGGGGGAAGAATCTCAGCCTTGGGGGGGGGGAGCGGCATCTCATCCGGAGGGACGGCATCCTAGCTCCACCTCGCCTGCAGTTGCAGCAACCTAGCTCCACCTGAGGCAGCATCTTGCCTTGGGCTGGCCCTGTGGTCTATCATGGCTGTGGAGGGAAGCCGTACAGGGGCTCCTCTGCCAGCCACAGCTAAACCAGGGCATATATTCCCTGCAAGGCTGCCTTCCTCCAGCAGCTGAAGAATTGCTCAGACTTGGCATTGGAGCTTGCAGCGATCAAGTCGAACACCGGCAGCCCCCAACAATCCTGAATGAGCTCCTACCCCCCTGGATCCAACTGGGAGCAGCTTGAGAAATCTACCTTACCCTCTATGTGTACTGCTGACAGGGCCTGTAGGTGTGCCTCTGACCAGCAGCAGAGGCTCACAGCTTTCAATGACACCACCTAGCTCTGGGTGCTGCCTTTTTTTGTTTAAGTAAGCCACCACTGTGGCATTGTCCATTATCACTTGGACTATCTTTCACCGAAGCAGAGAAGAGAACTTCTTCAAGACCAGTCATACCACCTATGCATCCAGGCAGTTGATGGATCACAATGACTCCAGGGAGGACCAAGTCTCCTGGGTCACTCATCCCAAGCAATGCACTCTCCAGCCAAAGAGACTTGCATTGGTGGTAACCCACCACCAACTGAGGGGCTTCCAAGGAGATCCCTCAAAGGAGGTGCCCCAGACAATTCCACCAGTCCAGACTGGCTCACACCCTGGTAGAGAGAAGCAACAGGTGATTGAAGTCCTGGGAGACTGGCGTCCACCTGGACAATAGGCCCAACTAAAGCAGTCACATGTGCACTCTCGCCCAAGGCACTACCTCCACGGTCGCTGCCATAAAGCCCAAAAGCTTAAGGTAGTTCCAAACTTTGGAAGTCGGAAGCTCAGAGTCTATGTTTCTGAGCCTGTAGCTTCGTAGTTCACTCCTCTGGAAGGAAAATCATCCACTGAGCTGTATCAAATCAAACTCCCAAGTACTCGAGGGTCTGGATTGGGACCAGGTGACTTCAGATAATTCACCATCAAGCCCAGGCACTCCAGGAGGGCAACAACCTGAGACATAGCTTCTCTGGACTCTGCCTCTGAGTCAGCATGCATCAGTCAGTCATTCAGGTGGGGATGCACCTGGATGCCCTGGCACCTCCAATGAGCCGCCGCCACCACCATCACCATCACCTTGGCAAAGGTACTTAAGAACAGCCATACTGGATCAGACTAATGGTCCATCCAGCCCAGTATCCTGTTTTCAACAGTGGTCAATCCAGGTCACAAGTACCTGGCAGAAACCCAAATAGTAGCAACATTCCATGCTACCAATCCCAGGGCAAGCAGTGGCTACCCAAAAAGCAGAGCCAGAAACTGGAAATTTTGCCCAGCACACAAAAGCTGAGATAGCGCTTGTGATGCTCCACAATGGGAATGTGCTGATATGCCTCTGTGAGGTCAAGGGACGTCAAAATTTTGCCTGGATGAACTGAGGCAATCACCAACCAAAGGATCTCCATACAATAATGCTGCATGCAAAAGGAATCCTTAGGCCCAGGATGGGTCAGAGAAGTCACCCTTTTTTGGGATGACAAAATAAATGAAATAATGGCCCAGACCATGCTCTGCCAATGAAATGGGTTCCTCCATCCCCAAAGCAAATAAACACTGCAAGGTAAAAGTGACTGCCTGTCGCTGTAGCTCCAAGCCACACACAGGAAGATCATGAAAGCATCCGTCATGAAGTGAACAAACTCCAATGAATATCCCTTTCTGACCACCTCCAGAGCTAACTCATCTGAGGTGATGCAGGACCACTATTGGCAGAAGAGAGACAGCATGCTCTCTACCTGTACTGCCAAAGGACCTGGCGCATTGGTCCACCAAAGGGGCCGGGGTTGCCAGCTCTTAGGCCCATGAAAGGAGCTAGATTTGAACAGTCTGGAGGCCCTGAACAATGAGTAAGCTGAAAATGGTTCTGTCCCCTGGAGCATCCCTACAGCCTAAGTACCTCTGGGAGCCCCTTTGCCACAGCTCCAGGAGATTGAGAAACACACCTCTCCCATATCCTTCATCATTTTCTCCAGCTCCTCCATGAACAACAAGCACCCCCTAAAGGACAGTTGACTGAGGTTCTTCTTGGATGCCATGGCCACAACCCAATGAAGGAACCACAGCCAGTGCCACCCCACCATGGAGGTGGCCATGGACCAGGAGGAGAAGCAGACCAAGTCAAAATGCATGTTCGCTAGGAAGGCAGCCTCATATTCCAGATAAGAAATTTCTGATGATTTCGGCAACTGCTGCAACCAAGAGAGAGCATGGCCCTGGCCATGGTCACATAGCTGCTACAAACGGCAGCATGAAGCTCCAAAAGAAAAGGTGAGACAAAACTGCTGCTCAACCCACTTTTCATGCGGCTGACAGAGAGCTGACCCCACCGAACGAGCCATCTTTTTTGTGACCACCTTGACCAGGGATCATCTTCTTTGTGGTCCACCTTAGAGTATACCCAGTACCTCTCTCTCTCTCTTCAGCAATGAAGGTGTACAGGGTCCTGGCCCCCTTGAGAACCCCATTCTGCCAGTATTATGCATGTGAGGGCCTTGAGGAAAGGAAAATGTTTCAGGGGTCCCACAAAACCCTACAACAGAGGATCTCCTCAGAAGGATCTGCAGTGGAACCTTGAGCTGTAGTGACCTCATCAATGAGATGGGAAAGCTCCTCTCACCTGAAGAGATGTGGGAGTGCTCATCCTCTCCACCAGGGAAAGAATTCTCCAAACAGAGTCCGAAGGGAACTGGGCATCCAAGAGCTCCTCTTGATCCTCTGGAATCACAGCAGAGGCATGTGGGGCATCGGAAACCACCTGGTCCCCACTACGGCATTTGGCCTCTATAATGGGGCCCCTGCTGATATCATCCAGGCCCCCAAGGTCTCCCTGCTGACTGAGGGGTCAGCCTCTGCCTGCAGGAATTACTTAACACATTGGGCTAAACTGAGGAGCCAAAAAATTCAGGGGACCCACCCTGCAGCCAGACTCAGGATAAGTGGAAAAGCCATGCCTCTTCCCCCCCCCCCCCCCCAAGCCCCAATGGAGGCTGCATACTCTTCTGCTGTGACAAAGCAGCAGAAGAGGAAAGGGTTAACCCAGACAAAATAGCTGCCATCCCTGCTGAAAACATTGGGACCCACTCCAGCATAGGAAGAACAGTCTCCAGCCCCGGAGCCATTTTCAAAGTCAGAAACAGTCCATCGCAGGAGGGGCAGATAAAGCCGCAGCTCTACTGAGCAGCTGGCTCCGGCATACTGCAAAGTATTTGCCTGCAATCATGTTCAGCCATGTAGCTGATGCGTGCAGACCTGCCTCCCTGCTTGGGCTGGCTTCGACTCAGGGCTTCAGTTGTGCTATTTTGTTAACGGAAAACAAGGCTTTTTTACAAATTCCTCAAATAGAAGAAATAAAGCTAACCAGACAAATCAATCACAATTTTTTTAAGTGCCTAGAAGCTGCAGGGGGAGCCCAGGGAAAGAACACAGGCTACGGGATGGGTGGGGGGGGGGGGGGGAATGGGGACCGCAGAGATGGGGAGGAGTTGCGGGGGGAGCCCAGGGTGTATAGGCTATGAGGGGGGATGGGGACCACAGGACCAAGTCACAAGCCTCACCCAGTGAATGCTAAAAAGTGCAACTGGGGGCCATGGAGCAAAGCTCCATGCTCAACCAGGTCCAATCCATGGATCAGGTAATCTGGGAGCTGCCAGCAGGCTCAACCTCAATGTGTGGCCTCAGCCAGCAGAGCAGGGGAGCTAGGTCAGGGATCAGGAGCACCAGCCTGAACAACCTACCATCTGCTAGAGGTAGAAAAAAATACTGAAACTTTCCCAGGGCCAGGGGGCGCCAGCAGGTTATACTGATGCGTTCACTGGAAAAGCCTGGCTCTTTCTCTACCGCCATCTGCTGGTAGAAAGGAATAACAACCACATATTCAGAATGGTGCAGTCTCAGATGACAAGGAAGTACAGTTTTGAAATTGCCCTCCATTAGTGTGATTTTATAACAAGAAGCCTATATGAGAAGTCCACAAAGGTGCTTTTTAAAACTATTTTATAAAGGCACCTATGATCAAATAAGTTCCTGGATCTAGATTCAAAAGTGCATAAGCACACACCTATTCTGAAAAGGCTGTACAAGTGTGCATATACTCTACACAAGTACATATATGAGTATTTTATAAAATTCACACACACGTCACAACTCTACTTCCACTCTGTGCAAACACACCCCTTGGAATAGCAACGCTCATACTGCATGAAAGTAAGTACACTATGTGTGTGTACTTTTCACGTGTGTGTGTGTGTGTGTGTGTGTGATCAAGCAATTTAAGAAAGTGCCTCTTTTGTATGTAAAACAGGCTTCACTGCAGAAAAAGCTTTATAGCCCCCCCCCCCCTCCCCATGTGTTGCCTACTTTCTGTGTGGGATGATATGCTGTGCACATCTACATGATGTCTGATATGTGTAACGTTAGGGGAGATATTTATCACTGTGGACTGAAATAGGAAGATACAGGTAGGAACATGTGGAAAGGTTTAGAACTGTGTCAAGTGCTTCTTCAGTCCGTTTTTTGGCCAGTCAGTTTCCTGTTGTTCTTTGGGTTTCCAGATCTAGCCTCCATTGAAATGAATTTTCTACAGATCTATGTCACCCTTCCACCACAGCCCAGACATCCCAAGTCTTAGGTGAGGTTCCACCAACCATGGCTCATTCCGAATCCCAGTTAATGTAGGCCTGACTTCCAGCCACCAGGTGCTGCCTGATGCCTGGGATTCCTCATTCACTACCTTCACATCATCCTGAGCTCAGCTGTATCCAGGAATCTAATGCAAACTTTTCATGCCAATGTGAAGCACAGCTGCTAAGCCATTCCCTTAATTTTTTTTTTTTTTACAGAAAGCTCTCTTCTTAATGTTAGACTTAAGAGTTAGGGATTCGCTTTTAGAGAGTTCTGGAGAGGGAAAAATTACTTACTTTGGTTCTCAGAAGTGATGAAATGTTTGGGAAAGAGGTTTGTGACTGTTCTAGTCACCTCAGCCTCTCTGAACACAGTTGCAGAGTTTTCAGATGCTGCAGGTGATGCTCATGTCCTTTCCTCATGTGGCTGCAGGAACCTCCCACCATGGTTTTCTGATATCCATTGTCTACCTACCTACAAGACTTCTCCATGTATCTCTGCTATCCATTCCACGCATTAGCAGGAGCCGCCTTCTATGGGCTCTCCTGTGTGCTTGCAGAAGCCACCATAGCTTGCTTGTGCCTACAGATGACAACCTTCATGGTTTTCTTGTATCTATACCACATGCCTGTAGGGAGCATCTGCTCTCCATGTGGCTGCAGGAGAGTCAGCTGTAGTGGTTTCTTTTCCTTTCTCAGGATTCCTCCAATAGCCAGCCACTGTCCCTGGCTCTGCCTTTCCTGTTATGTGCTGCAGTAGTCAGAGTTTGTGGTTGTTGCTTCTACTCTCACCATGTGCCACAAGTTCCTGCCACCAAGGTTACACAGTAAATGATAAATGATGGCAGATAAAAGACCTGTGTGGTCCATCTTGTCTTCCCAGTAAGTTGCTAGAGTTGTACCTGCCACTCCATGCAACTGTGTTTAATGTGTGAAGGTCATTTAAGTTTTACTTCAATTCCATCCTCTTTCTATTTAGGGATCCTCTGTGTTTAGCCCACACATTTCTGTTTTTGACCCCACCACCTCCCCTGGGAGGGTATTCCAGGCATCCACCACCCTCTCTGTGAAAACATTTCCAGGAGTGCTGTCCAATTCACGATTCGAATCAATTCACTGATTCGTTTTGGGCAAATCAATTTGAATCGATTTGTTTCTGGAAAAATTGGGACTTTCCCACCTCTCTCCTACTATCACCCAAACCACTACTGCTGCTGCTTTAGAGAAGCAGCAGCAGCAGCAACAACAACAAAAGAAGGTAAACTCACCATGGGGCCAGAGTCCATATTGGCCCAGGCTGCCAACTCTGCCCCGAAACAGAAGTGACATCAAGGATGTGGAACTGACAGCCAGGCCAATGGAGAGTCTGGCCCCATAGTGAGTTTAGCTTCTTTTGCCAAGCAACAGCAGCAGTGGTGTCAGGAGGAACAGAGAGGAGGCAGACACTGAATTGGGAGAAACAGAGATGGGACAGTGGCTGGATTAAACAGGTGGGGAGAGAGAAGACAGAGGCTGGATGGAAAGGGGGCAGAGAAGGAGGGCAGAGGCTAGATTAAGGAGAAGAGAAGAAAATTAGACCATGGATGAAAGGAGGAAAGACGCTGGATGGAAGGGGAAACAGAAAGAAGACACACCCTGGATGGAAGGGGGAGAGGAGGGCAGACACTGGATTGAAGGGGAGAGAAGGAGAGCAGACCATGGAAGGAAGAAGAAGGAAGGCTGACGCTGGATAAAAGGGGAACAGAAGGACAGCGTTACTGGATGTGTGAGCGCATACAGACACAACCCTTTTTGGGGTGTTATTGGGGTACCTGACACTTAGCCTAAATCTATCAGAAATAGGCCTCTGGTGATATCAGCCTTAGTGAGTGAAGTGTCAAAAGCAAAGATGTTCCCTCAAATCCTTAGATCCAAGCTCACTGTGCCATAAATAATAGAAGAACTAATTCCACAATCAAGTATTGTAAAAATAAAGTGTGCATTTATTACAAGAGCAGCAAAGACAATGTACAAAGAAGGCAAGAATAAGGCACAGGAAAATTTCTTATAGAAACAGCTTAAACGCACATAAATCCATAATTAGACTCCTAAGTAAAAGAGTCACTCTAAACCCACAGCACGTATACAAAGGTACATGGCAAACCTACAATCTGATGCAGACCTCTAGATGTCAGTGTGTTCCTCAGATGGTCAGTCAGGTCCAACACAGGTCTGCTCCTTAGATGGGATGTCAACACAGCAGCCCTTGCCTCAGATAAGAGCCCCTTTTTATACAGAAATCATGAGCTGCAGATGTGCTGATGATGTACATTCTGGCTTTGGGGATGATACACACGTAACTTTGTTAACCCCAAATATTGTGGCTTCAAGGAACAATGGATTATCTCACTGGTACTACATCGGAGTCACCTTGACAAGAAACTAGAGTTTCATAAACAAGGTGCAGTTTGCCAGCCATAGCATCTCTCCAGCTGCAAGGGTAATTTCCAAGAGACCTTGGCTGTTTGGGCCATGTCGTTGATGCTAATAACAACCTTGTTATTCTAGCACATTGGGACCCTTGTCAGCAGTCTTCGTCTGTATGCAAGGTCACAGCTTCAGCAAAAAATAGGCTTTGCATTGTAAGATGGAATAAGCTTAAGTCTGCATTTTTGAAGTCAGGTTATTAATGCTGGATAGTGCCATGTATTATAATCCCATATATCTTTGTTATATAGGAACACATATAGTGCTTCACAGTGCTTGGTTTGCTCCTACATTCCCCCCTCTTTCAAGGGATCAGCTCTAAGGTGAGCTGAGCAGCTTGAAACAGTAACAAACAAACAATGGTGCGTTTACTCAATCACAATAAATGTGATTACAATGTTTTGCTAAGCATGCTACACTACATTCATACATCTAAGCTTAATAAATGAGTAACAGACACTATTGTAATCAAGCTTCAAATAGCTTAAAATATTGTTATACAGCTATGGAAATGTATTATACTTGACAATAGGATTATGCAAAGCAATGATGTTCATCAGAACATGTGGTTAAGTGACTTCAAAATGAATAGCAAATGTCCATAAAAGTCAAATAACTTGTGAGTTCATGGAAGGAAAGTCACTTTGTAGCACAACATTGTGACAACTGAGTGATGAACCACAGCATGAATATAGTGTTTGATACACCACTTTAGCAACCTTTAATGTCCACAGCATGGGCTGCAGGTGGTGTATGGCTATGCAAACAGTCCATAGAAAACTCTGTCCACTGAATGCGTCCTTAACATGCTGGGCATTACACTTAAAACTTGTAACCAGGAATAAACACAAGGCTGCAACAAAAGTTGATTGTGGCGTACAACACACTTCTTGGAGTGGGGTTAAAAAATGTCCATGCCACAATAACTGTAGACACTCACTTATAAGTTTCTGACAATGCATGCAGGTGATAGCTCATAAAGAAAAAAATATACCCATAATGCAATAAATACACAAAGGAATGCATAATGTTTGTTTTAAAACATAGCATTTTATGTTAGTTCTTTTTAGACCATAAGGTACACATAACTATGTAAGTCATGACTTGATTTATTTGTTGGCAAAAATCATAAAAGCAACTTTTTTATGCATCAGGCAGAAGATGCTATGGCCATAGCCAAAAGCAAAAATTAAACCATGGTTTATTTCTTTCCTATAGCATATAAACCAGTGATCACATGCTCATGGCAAATGAAAATTAAAAAGGAAAAGGAGGTGCCCACTGGCACGAATGATTTGTATTTGTAGTTGTCAGGATCCATGACACAAACGTTACCTTTACATGAAAGGTCAAATGTTGCTTCAAAATGGTTCAGGCAACCAATCTGGACAGTGTACACCTTAGCAACAACCATCAAGGGACAACGATACTGTCCTAACAGTGTACACAAACAGTATTTACAAGGTATTACTTTGTCATGGGATCACACTTCTAAAATATGAAGCTTAAAAATCTTTATTAATCATAAAAATATTGCAGGGGTAAAGGAGAGAATAGGACTCGACACAGCTGTGTTTCGGCCGGTGAGGCCTGCGTCAGGAGTCTTCTCACAATGCAGAGTCTCTAAGTTTATACACCAGATAATTCTAGTCGATGTATATAGATGCGTAGACGCCAGTTTGCGCAGCTTCACTTCATATTGCTGTGAGGAAATGTGAGTTTTACAAGCTCTAAACAGATAATTGGAGATTCAGTAATACAAACGCTCTTTGATACACCCTATCTACAAGTCGTTTTATACATGCATGGCACAGCACAAGTGGCTAATTCCAATTCCTGAAATCAGGTGTTTGGGTTGAAGAAAGCTACTTTATCAAGGGTTTGATGGCCTGGGCGAATATGGAGCTTTAAAGGAAAGACCTCAACCTCGCACACTTGTGGTATCGTTTGACCAGACACCAGGGCTCTCTGAACCCCCAACAGGCCCACTAGGTCACTTTCCAGTGTACTCCACAATACATTGTGCAAGAGATCGACTATTGCTCAGCTGGAGTGGAGGCGTGGCTAGTGGTTAGAGCACCAGTTTTGCAATCCAGAGGTGGCCAGTTCAAATCCTGCTGCTGCTCCTTGTAATCTTGGGCAAGTCAGTTACTCTCCATTGCCTCAGGTACAAACTTAGATTGTGAGCCCTCCTGGGACAGAGACATATCCAGTGTACCTGAATGTAACTCACCTTGAGCTACTACTGAAAAAGGTGTGAGCAAATCTAATAAATAAACTGTACAAGATAGTCTGATCCCAGCAGGAGCGCCTGTTGGAGGTTTCACATAACATAACAGTTGTGCACAAGCTCCTTATTCCCCAAATCACATGGGAACACCAATGATTCCCAGGACATGCTTAACCCCCAAGCCAGGCACAAGAAGAGCCTGAGGTGGATGTTCTGCACAACAGGTGAACCCTTGCTCATTGAGTTGGCAAGCAAGGGAGGAATTAACAAGACATACATCACTTGGTACAAGAAACTGCTTTTACCTTCACATCCACTTGTAACACTTCTTCTCCCGATATTTCACTCAGCATCCATGGGTGATTACTGAGGGTTGAGGCCATGCAAAATGACTCAGACTTGGATTTCCCTGGCTACTACTTTGCAAATTCCAGACTCTCTCAGTCTCACTAAGAGATTACCTGACCCAATGTCACATAGGATATTGCCCCTTTTGGAACCCTCACCACATTCCCCTGACCAAACTGACCTTGATCAGTCTCTGGTTTGAGTTCCAGAAGACAAGGATCAGCTGACCTTTGCAAGTTAATGCGGATAAATTCCTTTGTCCGCTTAACTTGACAAGACCCACTAGCTCTTTTAACATGTCTTACCCATATGGAATAGGACTATTAGCCTTTGTCCATATTATCTTCTGATATAATCCAGGGACAGGTCAGAACCTCCTTAGAAGTTCATTGCCCAACAAGATTTCGCTCCCTGAATACTTGGCCACATGATTGGGTGTTTGATTTTCATCTTACCCACTGAAGAGTGACCCATACCTGACTGATGAGGTCGATGGATTGATTACCATAGGCCACCAGGGAGGCATTACAGGGACACAACATAGGCCATGGAGACTCCTTAATAGACCTTCAACGTCTCAAAGAGGTCAGTTTCTTCTGGAGCTCTCGCAAGCAGGATGTTTCTTTGCTCTAAAGTCCTATTCCTTGAACGCAACTGATCACAGTCTTTTTCAAGTGCCTTTACCTGTTGGAGCATGGCCTGATAATGCTCTGACTGTACATATCAATTTGCATTTTGAACTGTTTTCCAAGTTATTGTTGAGTAAAGGTAGTTGAACTCAATGACTACTGGTTATTCTTGAATGAGAGTGGACTTGAGAGTGCCCAGAGAAAGATTACCTTTCATCCTTCTGGGATTTAGCCCGGCTCCGGCCCTGCTTACAATATGATCCATTTTATGACCCTTGGTCCCGGGTACCTGTCCCGGGAACTAAGCCAGCATCCCTAGCGAGCCAGGGGTTACACACATAGGCACATATCTCTTTGTAATATTGCCTCCAAATCCTGTAAGAAATTGCAGGTAAAATGAACTCAGGTGCAGGAGATGGTATAATACAAATCAACTTATTGCATCCAGCTTCTCCTATATAAGCACACAACTATGGAACGCACTGCCAAAAGCCGTGAAAACAACCTACGACCATCTAAACTTCAAGAAAATCACTAAAACCCACCTGTTTAAAAGGCATATCCTACTGACCCAACATAAGTGCCTGAACTCTGCCAACCACAGCAAAACCCACAGCTCGTAATGGACACCACATAACCCTTCTCTCTTCTATCCCCACTGCGCCCGAACTCATGAACCTTGTTTGACCACAGCAATCACCTTGTATTTTGTTTCTCTACCGGAACTTGGCGACCGCCTTACAGTACTAGGTAAGCCACATTGAGCCTGCAAATAAGTGGGAAAATGTGGGATACAATTAACAAATAAAATAAATAATAAAATAAATAAATGTACACACAATTGTACGCAAATCACATGTATTTTATAAAGAAACAGCTTAAAACCTGAACTCCACCTCTGACCTGTCAACTCTGCTCTCAAATATGTCCATATCAGTTTGCGGGCAAGTTTACATGTTTATATCATTGTGTACATGCGAGTATATGAGGCATTTAAATGGATACACTGGTATATATGTGTGAAAAAGACTTTAGAAATTACTCCCATAATGCTGCAGAACATACAGATAAAGAAAAGTGCAGCCACCAGCCACCACCGCTGAATCCGGCCTTTAGTTGACATTAGGGTACATAGTATTGTCACAGTGGACAGGAACCAAAGGTCCTCAAGCCCAGCATCCTGTTTCTAACAGTGGCCAATCCAGGTCACAAATTCCTGGCAAGATCCCAAAAAAGTACAAAACATTTTATACTGCTTATCCCAGAAATAGTGGATTTTCCCTAAGTCCAATTTAATAATGGTCTATGGATTTTTCCTTTAGGAAGCCACCCAAACCTTTTTAAAACTCTGCTAAGCTAATCGCCTTTATCACATTCTCTGGCAACGAATTCCAGAGTTTAATTATACGTTGAGTGAAGAAAAATTTTCTCTGATTCGTTTTAAATTTACTACTTTGTAGCTTCATCACGTGCCCCCTAGTCCTAGTATTTTTGGAAAGTGTAAACAGACACTTCACAACTACCCTTTCAACTCCACTCATTATTTTATAGACCTCTATCATATCTTCCCTCAGCCGCCTTTTCTCCAAGCTGAAGAGCCCTAGCCGCTTTAGCCTTTCCTCATAGGGAAGTCGTGCCATCCCCTTTATCATTTTCGTCGCCATTCTCTGCACCTTTTCTAATTCCACTATATCTTTTTTGAGATGTGGCGACCAAAATTGAACACAATATTCGAGGTGTGATCACACCATGGAGCAATACAAAGGCATTATAACGTCCTCATTTTTGTTTTCCATTCCTTTCCTAATAATACCTAACATTCTATTTGCTTTCTTAGCCGCACAGCACACTGAGGAGAAGGTTTCAACGTATCATCAACGATGACACCTAGATCCCTTTCTTGGTTGGTGACACCTAACGTGGAACCTTGCATGATGTAGCTATAATTCGGGTTCCTCTTTCCTACATGCATCACTTTGCACTTGCTCACTTCATCTGCCATTTAGATGCCCAGTCTCCCAGTCTCATAAAGTCCTCTTGTAATTTTTCACAATCCTCCCGTGATTTAACGACTTTGAATAACTTTGTATTATCAGCAAATTTAATTACCTCACTAGTTACTCCCATCTCTAGGTCATTTATAAATATGTTAAAAAGCAGCGGTCCCAGCACAAACCCCTGCGGAACCCCACTTAATACCCTTCTCCATTGAGAATACTGACCATTTAACCCTACTCTCCGTTTTCTATCTTTTAACCAGTTTTTAATCCACAATAGGACACTACCTCCTATCCCATGATTCTCCAATTTCCTCTGGAGTCTTTCATGAGGTACCTTGTCAAACGCCTTCTGAAAATCAGATATCAACCAGCTCACCTTTATCCACGTTCAAAGAAATGAAATAGATTGGTGAGGCAAGATTTCCCTTCACTAAATTCATGTTGGCTTTGTCTCATTAATCCATGCTTTTGAATATGCTCTGTAATTTTGTTCTTTATAATAGTCTCTACCATTTTGCCCGGCACCAACATCAGACTCACCGGTCTATAATTTCCTGGATCTCCTCTGGAACCTTTTTTAAAAATCGGCGTTACATTGGCCACCCTCCAATCTTCCAGTACCATGCTCAATTTTAAGGATAAATTACATATTACTAACAATAGCTCCGCAAGTTCATTTTTCAGTTCTGTCAGTACTCTGAGATGAATACCATCTGGTCCAGGAGAAGGCAATGAATGATTTATTTAAGGGTTTTACAAACACCAAGGCCATGTGATAAGGTCAGAGCACCTGTGTAAATGTAGAGTTCTCTCCCAGGGAAAACAACTTTTTCATAATGCCCTACTTCCTGACCATAGGGCTGACCAATTTAGACAAGGACTGGAGGAGGAGCCTAATGGTTAGCACAGCAAGTTGTGACCCAGGACGCAACTGAGCTGAGCCACCATGCACTAGTTGAGCGTGGCACTTAAATGTGCTATTTGTATAGAGCTTACCTCTGAGCTTACCATCTCAAATCTTAGCCACTGCATTTAAAGGACCCTTGACGAAGGCCTGCATGCCGAAACTTGGCCCATGTTGGGTATTGCCTATATGTGGAATTGAAGGATACGTCTTATATTGTTATAATTGAAGAACAAATACCCTTGGATATCTTTATTAGATGTCTTTCGAACTTGTGTGTTTTGGTGACTTCCACATTTGTTTTTTGCATGAGAACCAAGAGAGCCAGGTTCAAATTCCTCTGTGGTTCTGTGTGACCTGCAATGCCTCAGATTCAAACTTAGATAGTGAGGCCACCAGGGTCAGGAAAAATACAACATACCAGAATGTAACTCACCTTGGAAAAAGGTGTGAGCTAAAATAAATAAAGAAGGTTAAATCTTGAGTTAGGACATGAAAAACATGATGGATCCTCAAACAGTAAGGGAAATATCTCCATAGATGCCAAGACACAGACATTGTACATGTGACACATGTGGTTGGAGGGGCTTTCATACACATTCACAGAGAGCCCTTCCTCTCACATATTCTGAAGAAGTTAAGAGACAAGAGTCCGGGACCAGAATTTCCAAGATTTTAAGACCAAAGAAACAGGAAGCAGTCCAGGGCAGCAGTGCTAAGTGTCTCAGGGTTCTTCAGGTCCCACAGCCAAAAAAGCAGGAAGCAACCTGGAGAAAAGGTGCTGAGCAGTCAGCAGAGTTTCCCAAGTCCCATCTGCCAAGAAATGAAGAGCAGGCCTAGCATGGTGTAGGAGCCTGGCAGGAATAATAAGATGTGGGAGGGGGGGGGGGGGAGGTTTGTTGGAGAAGAGGGGCAAGGAGGTGGTGACTGAAGCCAGAGAGAGAAGATTTGTTGGAGAAGTAGAATTTATTGAGGTGATTGTAGTTAGTTCCAGGGGTTGTAGATTAGTACCCCCAGAACACCACTGAAAAACTCACTCTTTGGCCTTCAGTCTTATTCATTGTGGCAGTAAATCGCACTCTTTGGGACATGCCACCCTTGGCACTTCTGTAGTCCATAATGCACAGCTTTGACGACCTACTGTGGTAAATATTACAAATGTTTGCTCAGATTTAACAGTATAGCCATAGGGTGGCAGTATAATATAAATTATAAATAGAATAAGGCTCTAAGGGGGTAATTCTATTTATGTATTTATTTATTTTGCTGCATTTGTATCCCACATTTATATAATAATTCTCACCTCCAACAGGATGTGCTTGGGACCGTGCCTGCCTGCCGGAAGTGGTCTGCTAGGCAGGCACGCACTGACCTCAGTGACATCAGTGACAGACAATTTGGCAAAGCAAAACAATCTGAGTGCTAGCCATTAGGACACAGGGTTGATACCAGAGTTTTAAAAGACTGAAGGAACCGAAAGTGTTAAATGGGGGGAGGGGGGGGGAGGTCTGAATGACTGAAAGACATGAACATTTGGGAAAGGAAAACAATCTGAATGCTGGCCATTAGGACACAGGGTAGATAGGAGAGTTTTTTAAAAGACTGAAGGAAACGAAAGTGTTAAACTGGAGAGGGGGGGGGGGGGGGAGTTGTGAATGACTGAAAGACATGCAAATTTGGGACAGAAAACAATCTCAATGCTGGCCATTAGCACACAGGGTACATAGGAGAGTTTTAAAAGGCTGAAGGAACCAAAAGTGTTCGGGTGGGGGGGGGGGGGGGGGGGGGGCAAGTTCTGAATGAAGAATGAAAGAAATGAAAATTTATGAGAGGAACACAATCTGAATGCCCAGGCATTTGTAACAGGGTAGATAGGACACTTTTTAAAAAAATGAAGGACGTGAAAGTATTACATCTTGGGGAGGGGTGAGGAGGAAAGCGGTGGGATATCCGGATACTGGGCATTAGGGCCACGGGGGTACATAGACTTTTTGAAGCCTTAAGGAACCCAAAGTGTGGGAAGGAGGAGGAAAAGGAGGGGGAGGGAATGGGATGAGGGGCATAGGAACAGGGAGAGGGCCCTGTCACACACTGTCACACAGACAGTCTCACTCTGTCACACACCCGCACATTCACTCTGGCTCTCTCTCTCAAACATACACACTCCCAGGAAAACCTTGCTAGCGCCCGTTTCATTCGTTCCAGAAACGGCCTTTTTTACTAGTTTTCTATAATTCTATAAGGGGCTGTCAAGTTTTAAGTTACAAGAAAGCACATAAATGCTGGTATTCTAGTCATATACGCGGCGAGATGTGATGACATGTACTTTGCAGGTGGAAGTTCATATGGGTGGAATTTGGGCAGAATATGGGAAAAATAAATTGTGTAATTTGCACATGTTTTTTTTAGCACTCTAGGCACGGTAAATTAGAAATAAAAATGTACAGATAAAAATCATAATAGCCCAAGAAGCCAGACTCTGCTTATAGTGCAATACTGGAGAAAAACAAATGTATTCACTACTGTGTGAAATACACAGATAGAGGTTCACATTGCCCAAAGTTGAAAAGCCCCCCCCCCCCCCCCCCCCAAGAACTCTCTTTCATCCTCAGGGTAAACAGGAGAAGCAAACTCAGCAGCAGGAAATAGACACTAGCAAGCAGCAGTAGAATGTACTTTGCCATTCTTTCCTTTCACCATGGCGGTGGGGGGAACTTTAAGAAGGATTTTTCAGAGAATCCTTAGTTGCAAAAATGAAGAGCGAGACTCAGCTGCTAATTTGCTCTTTCTCGTGTCCTCTTCCTCCTCTGTTGGCATTCGAATGTCTATCCATAACTGTATTTTTAGGAAGCTCAGCCTCATCCCTCTGGTTTGTCACAAAAGCATGCAGCTTATTAGGGTAGCCAACAAGACAGTAATAAGCTGGCCTGGCTGGTTTTTGAATAGCCAGGCTGGCTGTCGGCAGAGCCTTAAAACCGACAACAGAAAAGCCGTTTTTTTAATGCGGCAAGCCTTGCCCCCATGCAGTGGCGTAGCCAAGGGTGGGCTCGGGTGGGCCCAGGCCCACCCAGTAGCAGCACATCTATGATGTGGCTGGCAGGGATTCCCCAAACCCCACCAGCCGAAATCTCCCAACTGTCCCTCCTGCATACCTTGTAAATACCAGATCTTCACCTGCAGTGAGCAGCGACTGATACATACTGCTCGCACTAGCCCCACAGCCTTCCCTCTGATGTATTCCCGCCTATGCGGAAACAGGAAGTTACACCAGAGGGAAGGCTCTGGGGCCAACATGAGCAGTGTGTATTAATTACTGCTCACTGTCAGTGAAAAGCTGCTATTTAAAAGGTATGCAGTGGAGGGGGTGATGTTTGAGAGACTATCCAGCTTATAATCGAACGAGAAAAACGCCCAAGTTCCGACCTAAATCGGGAGATGGACGTTTATCTCACAAAAACGAATAAAGCGGTATAATCGAAAGCCGATTTTTGGGCGTTTTCAACTGCACTCTGTCGCGGATGCGGACAAAGTTTATGGGGGCGTGTCAGAGGTGTGGCGAAGGCGGAACTGGGGCGTGGTTATCTGCCGAACAAAGATGGGCGCATTTCACCGATAATGGGAAGAAAGTATGCGTTTTTAGCTAGAATTTAGGACACTTTTCCTGGACCCTGTTTTTTCACGAATAAGGCCCCAAAAAGTGCCCTAAATGACCAGATGACCACTGGAGGGAATCGGGGATGACCTCTCCTGACTCCCCCAGTGGTACCTAACCCCCTCCCACCACAAAAAAATGATGTTTCACACATTTTTATTTTCACCCTCAAATGTCATACCCAGCTCCCTGGCAGCAGTATGCAGGTCACTGGAGGAGTTGTTAGGGGGTGCAGTGGACTTCAGGCAGGTGGACCCAGGCCCATCCCCCCTACCTGTTACAATTGTGCTGCTTAATGCTTATTAGTCGTCCAACCCCCCCAAACCCACTGTACCCACATGTAGGTGCCCCCCTTCACCCCTTAGGGCTATAGTAATGGTGTAGACTTGTGGGCAGTGGGTTTTGAGGGGGATTTGGGGGGCTCAACACACAAGGGAAGGGTGCTATGCACCTGGGAGCTCTTTTACCTGTTTTTTTGGTTTTGTAAAAGTGCCCCCTAGGGTGCCCGGTTGATGTCCTGGCATGTGAGGGGACCAGTGCACTACGAATCCTGGCCCCTCCCACGAATAAATGTCTTGGATTTATTCGTTTTGAGCTGGGCGCTTTCATTTTCCATTATCGCTGAAAAACAAAAACGCCCAGCTCACACATTGTTGAATAAAACATTGGCGTCTATTTTTTTCGAAAATACGGTTCGGTCCGCCCCTTCACGGACACGTTCTCGGAGATAAACGCCCATGGAGATAGGCGTTTTCATTCAATTATGCCCCTCCATATGGCATGCAGGTGAGAGAGGGAGAGACCAAATCACTTGTAGAGTACTTCTGCCCACCCATCTTGAGCCCAGGCCCACCCAAAATTGGGTGTCTGGCTACGCCCCTGCCCCAATGGTCCAGTATTGGAGGAGTGGCCTAATGGTATCAGCACTGGTCTTGACATCCCCAGAGATGGCCAGTTCAAATCTCACTGCTGCTCCTTGTGATCTTGGACAAGTCACTTAACCCTCCATTGCCTCAGGTGCAAACTTAGATTGTGAGCCCTCCAGGGATAGGGAAATAGCCAGTGTACCTGAATGTAACTCACCTTGAGCTACTACTGAAAAAGGTGTGAGCAAAATCCAAATAAATAAATAGATATGCATGAGGAGGGAGGGATTGATTTATGGGGCAATGGATTAATGTCTAGAAGGGGAGAGGAAGGATGCCAGACCTGGGAGGAAGGAGAAAGCAGAGTGGAGAGAGATATAGTACCAGGAAGGGAGGGGGAAGAAAGGGGGATAGATGCGGTACACATGGGAAGAACGGAGGAAAAAAAGAGAGAGATCAGACCTGGGGGTGTGGGAAGAGAGAGGAAGGGATGCTGGTCCAGAAGAGGGACAAAGAGAGAGAGATGCCAGACTGTGGAGGGGAGGGGGAAGAAAGAGGGAGAGAGGCTGGTTCTGGGTTGGAGGGAGTGGGAGAAGGGGAAGAGAGGGGATAAGCTGGACAAGAGATGGGACAGAGAAAAGATGCTGTGCATGGAGGGAGCAGGTCACAAAGAGGCAATGCTAGACACCTCTGCAGCTCCCTAAAGGTCAACAGACCACTTCACCCTCCAGATTCCTTCGTGTTTCGTTCCCCAGTCCCACCTTGTTATTGGTCACTATCACTTAAGTCCTCTTCCCCCCACACACCCATTCTTGTCATCCAGTCATGTATGCACTGTCTCTCTCCCCTCCTCAACTATTTCACACTATCTGGCTATTATCCCCACCCCCTTTGGGACCTAACGCTCCCCCCTTCCCCCAAATATTGTGTCAGTCACCCTGGCATCCCACCCCCTGCAGCCTGCACCAATGCATTCCAATTAGCTACCACCATTTAACTGGTATCGATGTATAAAACGACTTGTAGATAGGGTGTATCAAGAGCATTTGTATTACTGAATCTCCAATTATCTATGTTTAGAGCTTGTAAAACTCACATATCCTCACAGCAATATGAAGTGAAGCTGCGCAAACTTAGCGTCTTGCATCTATATACATCAACTAGAATTATCTGGTGTATAAACTTAAGTAAGAGACTCTGCATTGTGAGAAGACTCCTGACGCAGGCCTCACCGGCCGAAACACAGCTAAGTTGTTGGGTTTTTGACCTGTGAGCCTTATACTCAAGGGCTGCCACCCTATATTAGGATACAGAAACTTCAGGTTTTGAGTTATTCCTACATATTGGCAAGCAGCATTCTGACAGCAGATAGTCACACCTGACTTTCCCAATGAGATGCTGCAGAACAAAAGACATGCATATATCTTTAGGTATAGGAGAGCAATGACTTTGTATTGTAACAGCACAGGACAGGTAACTAGGCTCACACTTGAGAAATGGCTACTATATCTGAAGCTTCAAAGTTCAAATCTCACTTAGGTTTGTCCAAGATGTTAATGTTGTCACATTTTTGTCATCAACAGGGAAACAGGACATACACATAATTGAGCAGATCTATTTTTTACCAGCAGAGGTGATGCTGTATGCAGGGACAGAATACTTATATCATTCATTTATTTATATATTGGGATTTATTAACTGCCTTTATGAAGAGATTCATCCACTCCCTAACAAACCTACACCACAGCTGCTGAGACATTTTTCTGTACAACTCCAACCTTCACATTGGAGGTGCACAGCATTAAAATATCCCCCAGGAAAGGCTAGAAATAAATTAATGCCAAAAATTAGGCTCAGCACGCGATCTGAAAACGCCTCCTCCTCCTCCTACTACTACTACTTATCATTTCTATAGCGCTACAAGGCATACGCAGCGCTGTACACCATACACAAAAAGACAGTCCCTGCTCAAAGAGATTACAATCTAGATAAGACAGGCAGACTGACAGAACAATTAAGGGTAAGGGAATAAAGAGGTGAGGATGAAAGGATAGGGCAAGTGAGCAGTGGTTAGGAGTCAAAAGCAGTGGTAAAGAGGTGGGTTTTAAGTTTGGACTTGAAAATGGCCAAAGAGGGGGCTAGACGTACAGGCTCGGGAAGTATATTCCAGGCATGAGGTGCAGCAAGATAAAAGGAACGGAGCCTGGAATTAGCAGTAGAGGAGAAGGGGACAGATAAGAGAGATTTATCAACAGAACGGAGTACCCGAGGGGGGGCATAGGGAGAGACAAGAGTGGAGAGGTACTGGGGAGCGGCAGAGTGAATGCACTTTTAGGTCAGTAAGAGAAGTTTGAATTGAATGCAGAAACGGATAGGGAGCCAGTGAAGTGACTTAAGGAGAGGGCTAATGTGAGCATAGCGACTTTGGCGGAAAATGAGTCACGCAGCAGAGTTTTGGACTGATTGAAGAGGAGAGAGATGGCTAAGAGGGAGGCCGGTGAGAAGCAGGTTACAGTAATCAAGACAAGAGATGATAAGAGTGTGGATAAGGGTTCTGGTAGAGTGCTCAGAGATGAAGGGACAGATTTTGCTGATGTTATAGAGAAAGAAACGACAGGTTTTGGCAATCTGCTGAATGTGAGTAGAGAAGGAGAGAGAGGTGTCAAAGACGACCCCAAGGTTACAAGCAGATGAAACAGGGAGAATGAGAGTGCCATCCAAGAAATAGAGAAAGGGGGGAGAGGAGAGGTAGGCTTAGGGGGAAAGATGAGAAGCTCGGTTTTGGCCATATTAATTTCAGATGACGCTGAGACATCCAGGCAGCAATATCAGATAGGCTGAAACATTGGTCTGGATGCTGGTTGATATTTCGGGGGTAGAGAGGTAGATTTGAGAGTCATCAGTATAGAGATGGTATTGAAAGCCATGGGATGATATCAGAGAGCCAAGGGAAGAAGTGTAGATGGAGAACAGGAGAGGACCGAGAACAGAACCCTGAGGTACACTGATTGGTAGAGGGATAGAAGTGGAAGAGGATCCACCAGAGTGTACACTAAAGGTGCGAAGTAAGAGGTAGGAGGAGAACCAGGAAAGAGCAGAGCCCTGGAATCCAAATGAAGACAGCGTATCAAGGAGTAGGCTGTAATCAACAGTGTCAAAAGCGACGGATAGATCGAGAAGGATGAGGATAGAGTAGAGTCCTTTGGATTTGGCTAGGAACAGGTCGTTGGAAACTTTTGTAAGTGCAGTTTCAGTTGAATGAAGAGGGCGAAAGCCAGATTGGATTGGGTCAAGAACAGCTTGAGATGAGAGAAAGTCAAGACAGCGGCGGTGAACGGTGCATTCAAGTAACTTGGAAAGGAAGGGGAGGAGGGAGATGGGTCGATATTTGGAAGGACAGGTAGGGTCAAGTGACGGCTTATTCAGGAGCGGTGTGACCACAGCATTTTTGAAGGCATCAGGAACGGTCGCAGTGGAAAGAGAGAGATTGAGGATATGACAGATAAACGGGTGAGAGTAGGAGAGATGGTGTTAAGAAGGTGGGTAGGAATGGGATCAGAGGAACAGGTTTGAGAAGGAGAGAAGATGTGATGTTTCGTCATTAGTGACTTCAGGAAAGGAGGAAAAGGACGGAGGGGTTAAGGAAATAGGGGAACGGACGAGGGGAGGGACAAGGGGAGGGAGAGGTGGGGGTGGTTTGGTAGAGAATTTGAGGTTTATCTTCTGAACCTTGTCGTGGAAGAACTCAGCTAGGGTCTGGGGAGATAGTGAGGGGGGAGATGGGGGTGGAGGTACCTTGAGGAGAGAGTTTAGCATGCCGAAGAGAAGTTGAGGGTTTGAACCGAGAGAATTAGTCAGTTGGATGTAGTAGTCCTGTTTGGCAAGCAAGAGAGCAGATTGGAAGGAGGTCAACATGAACTTGAAGTGTGTGAAGTCAGCAAGGGCACGAGATTTCAGCCAGAGGCGTTCGGCGGAACGGGTACAGGAACGTAGGTAGCGGATTTTAGGGGTCAGCCAGGGCTGGGGTTTAGTACATCTTAAAGGTGGGGCATGAGAGGTGCAAGAGTGTCTAAGGCAGAGGACAGAATAGTATTGTAGGAAGACGGCATCATTGATAGATTTGGATGGTGCAGTGGTGGCGAAGAGGTTCGAGACATTGGAGGATAGGGTAGTAGGGTCAATGGCCTGGAGATTCCTAGATAAATTCCTAGATAAAATGTCCTCTGGACATGATGGTATGTCTGCAGCGTTATTTTGTGCATTGGTAGGTACCACGCACTAATCATATGCACGTTATGCCTAAGCACAAAGTCACACCCTAACCCTTCTCTCCACCCATTCCTGCGCTTTTCTGTACCACGCTGAGGTGGTTAGCGCTCACACAGTTAATGAATCTCCATGGTGCCTAGTAGCACACACCATTATACGAGGTAATATCCTAACGCACATTAGTAGACATGCCTGAAATACATTCTTGTTTTCTTTCTGGAACCTTAAATGGATATTCATCTTATTATGGTTTTCACTTAAGACCTCTTCATTCTTTTGGCCAAATTTCTCTTCTACATCTTTTTTCACAGTTGCTTTCTTTTCCATACTTTTATTCAGTTTATCCCAGCTTTTTTTCTTTTGCTTTTTCTTTCTTGAAGACAAAAATTCTTTAGTTGCTGAATTCTCTTTTAATGTACTTCCTTACCTGTTGTCTCTTTTCCTGAACTTTCCATTTCTTTAGAAATATTTTCCTCAAAATTGATCTTTGTAATTTTTTCTTTGATCAGCTCTCCTGCTCCCTCTGTCTTAGCAGGGCTTGCTTCATTTTCTCCACATTCTATTCTATTTAACTCCAGCCCAATGTGTGTACATCTATCTTTTCTCCTAAATCAGTGAACATGGAAGACGTTTCTCTTTCTTCAGCTATTAACAAGTCATTTTCATTTATCATTTCCATTGCAAGATCTTCCTTCTTTCTTCAATTTTCATTCCCTGCTGAATTTCCATTTCAGGATGAGAATATTCATATAGTTGACTATTATCAACAGAAGTCTCCATTTTTATGTCTTTTCCAATCAATTCTACTACATCAAATTTTAATGATATTGTTTCTCGACAGTCCATAACTGTAGGAACCTGATCCAAAACTACATTTATAGATAATTCTTCTGTCTGCTCTTCTTCTAGATAAACAATATGTTCTAATACCATTGCTGTCTGTTCCCCTTCTGGTGGCTCTGCATTTGCCATTTCTACATTTTCATCTACTTCATACGAGTCACTCTGACAACTGATCTCTTCTCTGTATATACTTGCTTCTGATAAGCCACCAATTTTTCATCTTGAGTCTGACTGTTGCTCTTGATACTCTTCAAATTCTGGAGTCTCTTGTGCAGCAGCACATACAAAACTTTTATGCTCCACGTTCTTCAGACCTTTCAACAGAATCACATTGCATTTCCTTCAGTTCTTCCATTCTCTGTCCCCGGCTATCTTTCAGGACTGGTTTCATATTTTTGCTCACTCCTTTCGTAATAGTTTTCTTGATATTCTATTTTCTCAATTCTAGGAGTTCTTCTTCTGACATCATATTTTGAGTTGGTAGGTTCTGTTTTTCTATTCCATTCCCTACATTTCTCTACTCTTCTCAGACACAAATGAGACTTTTATTCCTAATTTGGATTGGTCAATCTCAACCCATTCTATTCCAAATCCATTTTCTAGTACACACTTTTCCTCAGGACAATCAGGCAGTTTCTTCTCCTAGGAGTTGCCTAATGATTAGTGCAGCAGGTTGCAGACCTGAGGAACTGGGTTCAGTTCCCACTGCTGGTTGACAGCAGTGGGTTGAGATCCTGGGGGACCAGGTTCAATTCCCTCTGCAGCTCCGTGTGTGCCTGGGCAAGTCACTTAGCTCCTCATTGCTCCAGGTACAATATATTCTACTTAGATTGTGAGCCTATTAGGGACAGCACTAGTACCTGTAATAGAAATTGTAAACTCATAGTCGCCTCAGGGATCACTTGTGGTATATCAAGTGCTGAAAATAAATAAATTCAAATATGCTTGCAAACTCTAGTTACTGTTGCTGTGTTCTGGTTAAGTTCTCAATCATTGGTTCTAAATCCTGTAGCTGCTGTTTCATTTCTTCCATTTTCTTCAAAACCATGGTTCTCCTTCTGAAGCCTCTTGATGCTGATGAGGAAACAGGGTACTCTAACACCCCAAATAAAATAAGGCTACCACACATTCAAGAAATTTACTCAAGCATTTCAATTTCACCAAATTTCTTACAACATGCCTAAGGGTTCTAAATGAATTCAATAATGCCCAAAAGTTCGGTCCCAAACCCCCAAATATCCTGCTGACTATGCCAAATCTAACCCCTCCCCTGCCTATAATTGAGAGCACCTCCTATTGTTCACCTGATATATCCAATATCCAATTTCAGTCATTGTGGCCACTTTACCTCAGGCAGTGCTCCAGCAAATAGTGAGAAGTAGGGATAAGCAACACAACAGACGTTCTTAGAAAATCAAGAGATTTAAAGGTATTATGCAAGGGGTTCTTTACAGTTCTGAATTTCATAAGTTACCTCCTTTTGCATGACCCTTCCCTTCTATCTTTAAAGACCAGCCTAGGGCTGCTTCAGTCCTCTGTTACATGTATTTTTCCTCACTAGCCTTGGCCTCTGCTCTTTTGTCATCTGGGTATGTTTGCTCCCCCTCCCTTCATGTGCAGGGAAAAATAAGTTTCAATCTTTGCCGCAGCCCTGCAAGCAAAGTGTACTTCCTCTCCACCCCCTGCAATTGCATTGCCTTTTCACTGCTTAATTAATATGTAAGTTATAAGGTTGCATAGCTTTTGTCAAACCTAATTTGCATATTTTGACAGGTGACCACACTCACTTCCAGTTGCATCAGTCATCAGAATAGAAGATCTGCTCAAGCTCTGCCCCTTTTTATGATATTACCGGAAGGGGCATAATAAACCTTCCTTGAACCCCACTCCCTTTGGTGATGTCATAGGTCGTGACATCTAAATGCACCGAGACCACGCCCCTTTCCCAAGATGGTGGCGACATTGGGTTGCACAAATCCAAGATGGAGGCACCCATAGCATCATTCCTATTTTACACTATCCACTGCCATCTTGGATAAGTGATGTCACAGGAAGTGATGTCAATCACCAGACACTGCCCTCTACAGCTGTGGAGGGACATGTGCAGTTGGGTTTCTTTTATTTTCCCACTCCTTAAACTGTTTTTTTTTACAGTCAGCTGAGAGCAAATGATTCAGCCATCCTATTTGAGAACGTTGTGGCTTATTATCTCTCAGGAATGAGAAGGCATTTCATCCTTCAGAATAGTTGTTTCTGTTTTTAAAATTATTTTCAATCACAGACACGGCATTACTGCTTTATGGTTCTGCCAAATCTGCAAGCCTCAGACTGCCTTTTTTACATTTTACAAACTACACATGCTCCTCTGAAGATGTAGGAGGCAGTGTATGGCAAGAGACGTCACTTCCTGTGACGTCAATAAATCAAGATGGCAGCGGGTAAGGGTAAAAAGGAAGTGACGCTATGGGTGCCGCCATCTTGAATTTGTGTGACCCATAGTCACCGCCATCTTGGAAAAGGGGCATGGACTAGGTGGAATTATAACATTACTTCCTGTGACATCACCAAATGGGATGGGGTTTAAGAAGGGTTTATAGCCCCACTTCCAGTGATACCATCAAAAGAGGTGGAGCAGGAGGGTCAGGGTTTGAGTGGGTATGGCATGGGCAGGGAATGGGTGTGGCTTGGGCAGATCCTCAGTTTCAATTGGCTGATGCAACCAGAAGTGGGTATAACCACCTGTCAAAAATAGGCAAATTAGGTTTGATGAAAGCTATGTAACTTTACTACTTACTGTTCAGTAGCTAACTCAACCTTCTGGTCTGAGAGTGTTGAACTGAAGCAATTCAGACAGACTCATCCTGCCTACGCAGAACTCGTCTGGTTAACTGTACCTTTATGCAGTAAGTACCTGTTTTTTTGTCTGCATGCATTACAGAACAGTTGGAAACTAAAAATTTGAGTCTTCTACTGGTGAATGTTGAAGCGGTTTAAATTACTGGTAAATAGAATATTGAAGGACAGTGTGAAATCAGTACACTTACGGTTGATCCAAGGGGATCACAGGGACTTGCTATCTTCTGGTTCTTTCTATTTTAGTATCATCTAATAACGAAAGTCACATTATAAAGAAAGAATTGTGGACTGGTTAGCAATACATGATGGCGGGTTTTAGTTCTAAAAAAAACTATAGTATCAAATAAAGGTGCAATGTAATTTTAAATCATTTAATGAATGCAAATCTAATTTGCAATGTTAACACATGAAGGTGGGTTTTTGTTCTAAAACACTATAGTAACAAATAAAATAATTTTAATGAATGCAATGTTAATTCAGGAAATGTTCATTTAACAAAAACGACTGTGTCATCAAGATGTATGATTGACGCTTAGCAAACTGTAGAATGCTTCTCAGCTCTAGAACTTGTTCTAAGTCCTGAATTTCAATCCATTTCAGAATGATTTCTAGTGCTTGTTCTCCCTCAGACAAAATTGGAACAAAATCACGTTAACATGATAGAATCAACAAGGTTTTTTGGTACGTCCCAATGCAAAGAGGTGTAAGTTTGTTGCTGCCCATTGCATTGACACAGAACAAGATGGTTAGTTTATCTTTGGCTTGTATAAATCCTTCTTGCAATTATCCTTCTTGAGCACCAGTGTTTTATCTGGCAACATTTTATAAAATATTCTGGTCTCATCAGCATTTATTTATTTAGATTTTGCTCACACCTTTTTCAATAGTACCTCAAGGTGAGTTACATTCAGGTACTCTGGATATTTCTCTGTCCCAGGAGGGCTCACAATCTAAGTTTGTACCTGAGGCAATGGAGGGTTAAGTGACACGCCCAAGATCACAAGGAGCAGCAGTGGGATTTGAACTGGCCACCTCTGGATTGCAAAACTGAGGTTCTAACCACTAGGCCACTCCATTGTGGACCTGTTTATCTGTATAACCTCCAACCTCAATAATTTCTTTCCATTTCTGTGGATAAGATTGAGCTGCTTGTTTGTCTGAGGATAGTTGTTTCTGTTTGCTTCAATCTCTACTTGAGAAATGCCTGCCTCCACTGCCATCTCCATAACCAACCATCTCTTGCTTTGAATAGGCTGGATTCGCCGTTGACTTCTCGGTTGAATTTCTCTGGTTGCATGCATATCAAGTGCCTTGAAATTGGAATGCCCTTTTGTTGTTGATGAGCAGTGCAGAATCCAAGTCCACATCTTGGGCTAACTGTACATGTTTTCCTTTCAGATTGCACTCTTCATTGATTATGTGCAGGTAATCCATGGTCTTTGGTTGATTTTTCAACCATTCGCACAGTGTTGATTCGGCAACGTCAATATCTCTAGAGACGTTGCTCTTTTTTACCATTATTAATGTGCTGTACTGCTCTAAGGGGCCCTATACTAAGCCACGTGGAGGGGCATAATTGAACGAAAACGTCTATCTCCATGGGCGTTTATCTCCGAGAACGGGTCCGTGAAGGGGCGGACCAAACCGTATTTTCGAAAAAATAGACGTCCATGTTTTATTCGACAATTTGTGAGCTGGGCGTTTTTGTTTTTCAGTGATAATGGAAAATGAAAGTGCCCAGCTCAAAAACGAATAAATCCAAGGCATTTGTTCGTGGGAGGGGCCAGGATTCGTAGTGCACTGGTCCCCCTCACATGCCAGGACACCAACCGGGCACCCTAGGGGGCACTTTTACAAAAACGAAAAAAAAGGTACAAGAGCTCCCAGGTGCATAGCACCCTTCCCTTGTGTGTTGAGCCCCCCCAAATCCCCCTCAAAACCCACTGCCCACAAGTCTACACCATTACTATAGCCCTAAGGGTGAAGGGGGGCACCTACATGTGGGTACAGTGGGTTTGGGGGGGTTGGACGACTAAGCATTAAGCAGCACAATTGTAACAGGTAGGGGGGGGATGGGCCTGGGTCCACCTGCCTGAAGTCCACTGCACCCCCTAACAACTGCTCCAGGGACCTGCATACTGCTGCCAGGGAGGTGGGTATGACATTTGAGGGTGAAAATAAAAAGTTGTGAAACATCATGTTTTGTGGTGGGAGGGGGTTAGTGACCACTGGGGGAGTCAGAGGAGGTCATCCCCGATTCCCTCTGGTGGTAATCTGGTCATTTAGGGCACTTTTTGGGGCCTTATTCGTGAAAAACAGGGTCGAGGAAGGTGCCCTAAATTCTAGCTACAAACGCATAATTTTTGTCCATTATCTGCGAAAGGCGCCCATCCTCTCCTCGGCCGATAACCACGCCCCAGTTCCACCTTCACCACGCCTCCAACACGCCCCCGTCAACTTTGTACGCTTCCGTGATGGAGTGCAGTTGAAAACGTCCAAATCATCTTTCCATTATACCAATTTATTCGTTTTTGTGAGATAAACGTCTATCTCCCGATTTGGGTCGAAATCTAGGCGTTTTTTCTCTTTCAATTATAAGGTGGATAAGCACCTATTTATGTCTAACGTGCGCCAATTTGGAGTTACCACCCGGCTACCGCACGGCTCTTGCGGTAATTTCATTTTTGGTGCACGTTCACTACGTGCGTCCAAAAATAATTTTTATTCTCTGATGTGTGTCAACTACGTGCATCAAGTGGCATTTGATGCGCGTAGGTCATTACCGCCAGTTAACACGTGAAACCTTACCACTAAGTCAATGGTTGGCAGTAAGGTCTCAGACCCAAAATGGACGTATGTCAATTTTTATTTGCCGCATGCCCATTTTCGTCAAAAATGTTTTTTAAAAGGCCTTATTTACAGGCGCGCTGAAAAATGGGTCTGCACGTGCCCAAAACCCGCGCCTACACTACCGCAGGCCATTTTTCAGTTCACCTTAGTAAAAGGACCCTTAGTTTCTCTTCCAGTGTATACAATTTTCTTTTCAAAGAACTGCTTGCCATTTTTAGGATCTACAAGTTATTAGCTGGAAATGTGCATCAACCGTGTGAGCCGGAACTGCTCATGAACCATGAAACTTGCAATCAAGTAAGGTATTTATACAAATGAGCAAAAAGCACAAACCTTCCGGGAGCCATACTCGCAACCGTGTTGTATCTGAATTTGCATTATAACGGTTGTGTTATGACAAGAGAGAGGTGTAATTAGATTCTGTCTATCTACTCTTGTTCTTTTTAGGCATGTTTTGCCCAAATGATAGCACCTATTTGGGAGGCTCCATCATATGTGTGTTTGTCTGTCTGTCTGTATGCATAAGCACACAGGCGTACACAAAGACACATACACACACACAAAAAGGCACATGTACGCAACAATACATATACATGAAAACAGAGACATAAAGACACATACGTCACACAAACATACATACATGTGTGTATGTGTGCATATGAACAAATACACACACACAAATATGTCTCAAACAGCTCCTGTCACCCCCTTTCACACCCAGTCCCTGAACACACATTCATGATTTTGGAAATGGAAGAAAACGTTATTTTGTCACACTATAAGTGTTTTCTTTTCAACTTGTTTTCATTTTTCTTTTAACTATTATTATTTTAACGATCGATTTGTATATTTTCATAACGATTTGTTGTGGTATACTGCTTTGACAATGATTCTGAAAAGCAGTTTAGCAAATGTCAATAACTAAACAACACCTAAAATAACTAAATCCTGTTTTACTAATATCGCAGTGTATCTTTAAGCCCTTAATAACCATCTAGAGAAACAGCGTTTGTATGTCATGTGAGCTACAGTTCTCTCCCTTAGAAAGCTGCCCATAAGCAATTGTGCAAGGCTGCAAAACCTCAACACATCAAGTTCCTGCCCAGTGTAGATGATTCCTGCTTTCCATCCTATTGGTAGGCTGGGCCTGTTCAGATCCCCAAGAGAATCATGTAGTTCAGCCATAGAGGTCGCCTTACTCTAAAGATCCTGAGGGTGTTTTTCTAAAGAACTAGGTAATGTTTTATTGCTGGGTAAATTGCAAATAAGATCTAGTGCCTCAGATATGCAAATAGTCAAGGGACCTAAACCCATCAGCTTTGTAGAGGCGAAGATTTAGCTAAAATATTAATGGAAAAATATTCACTGTGGATTCTCCCGAGGCCTGGTGTGTAAATACCTTATTCTTGCAAATAGACCTGCCTGGCCTTACCCACAACCTGCCTGGGTTTTAGCTGTCAGCATAGCAACATATAATAGAGGGTCTGTGCAGTCAATGTTAAGTCTGCGCCTTTAAGAGCAACTAGTACTGTCTGCAGAGGGGATTATTGAGTCCTGTGCACCAAGCAATTCACTCTGCAAGCCCACTGCACTATCTGATGTATCATGAAGGTAAAGTGCATAGAATCTGTGTTTGGTGTTTGCCCCATCACCAGTTTTCTTGTAATCTCATTTTCTAGCAGGGTGAGGTGCCTCTTAATAATAATAATAATAATAATAATAATAATAATAATGATCAGTAGAGAACTAAACAACTGGAAATCCATTTGACTACCTGCAAATACAAGGCCGCTTACATGGACAATATCTTACAGAAACTGAGAATAATTTGGGCAGCACCAGAAATCGGCAATGGCTGCATCAGGGTACCTTCAAGAAGGAGATGGAAGGATTCATTTTTGCGGCTCAGGAACCAGCTTTACAAACTAATTGCATGAAAACGAATATTCAAAATATTTTGACTGATAGTAAACGTAGAATGTGTAACGAGAAAGATGAAACCATTGACCACTTGCTTAGCGGATGTAATAAAATTGTCCAAACCATCTACAAACAATGTCACCATAGAGCAGCCGCAATGATCCACTGGAGCCTGTGCAAGAAGTATGACTTTAGGGTTAACAAATTCTGGTATGCCTTGTAGCGCTATAGAAATGCTAAATAGTAGTAGTAGTGTATAAAAAGTCATTGAATTTGAGAATCCCATAAAATGTTGACTTTTTCATTTTCTAACAGAAAGACATTTGGAATATAACACACCCGACCGATATAACCCGATTTCATCAACACTGTGGTACCAGGAAACACAAGAATTAAAGATAAAGAATTGGAAAAATGAACAAAGTATCGAGACCTGGCAATAGAAATGGCAAGACTCTGGATCAAGTATCCACTATCAAATCTTATGAAATTATGCAGTTATTGATACAATCCACTCAAAGTAATGTCACTGCACAAGTTTAATCAACTTAAGCAATTGCAAGCTTTAATTTAGCAGACCATCAAAGGTTGTCTTCCACTGGGGGACGAACCTCTATTGTGAAAGAACGTGAAACACCTGAAATTGTCATCAGTCCCAGTTTCTTTTTAATTATAATAATTTTGTCATTCATGTAAGTTTTATAGCTTCATAAGTTCATATACTCAAGAAATTCAGATTACTGCTCTTAAATATCACTGTGACGGGGAGCAAGTGCCAACACGTGTTTCGCCTTTGCTGTTTCAAGGCTTCCCCCTTAGTTTGTACCACAGTGCTTTTGCATCCTGCTATTCCAAGGCAAAGAGTGTAGAACAAGCCATGGGACAAACTTCTACAAAACCTTGAAATTTCAGATCTGACAACAGTAGACTTACAGAAAGCAGTTTCGCCTGGTTCAGGATACATTTTATAAGGATACCTGGATAATTCCTAAGCTTCTGCATGAAGCTCAAGTTCTCCACTGATATCAGACAAAAACTTGTTGTGTTATGTGCCATGTATAATAATAATAATGATAAATGATTTGTTATTTTATAGCACAATCAAATGTACACATCACTGTACAGCAGGAATTCTCAATCCAATCCATGGGACATGCCTAGCCAGTCAGGTGTTCAGGATATCCACAATATGCATCAGATAAATTGGTATGCATGACTTGTCCAAGTACACAAGGATTGTCAGTGGCAGAAGCAGGATTTGAACTTTGGCTTCCCTGGGTCTCAGCTTCTTACTCTGACCAATGGGCTACTTCCTCAATTTAATGAGTGCAAAAGGAGTGCACATGTCCACGTACAGTGGAGACAGATATTGAAGGTCAAGGCTCATGTCCAGACCTATTCTGCCTCTCAGTGCTGCTGTCAGAAGGCTGTGCTGAGCCCTGTTCAGGGGGTAGACGCCTCAATCTGTAGCGTTTGAGAGTGATTGTAGTTGGGAATGGAGCTTAAGGGGGCTGAACGGGTGTTCCCCTCCCCCTCCCCCCTCCATAATATTTAGTGGCTTTCTCTTCCCTTTCAATTTGCTCTAAATCTTGCTAGACTATCACAGAGGATCAAAGTACCACCCAGAAGAAGATGTATGGGCTCCATAGGCAAGTCACTAGGATATGGCCCGACCAATATTTTGCTCAATACAGCATCACCAATTAAAGAGCTTTGGGGTGTGGGAGGAAATTGGTTTGTCTGCCCCCTCATCTCCAGCTGAAAAGATGCTCCTTTGCCTCTTTATGTCTGTGATGCCTTGAAGAACTCTTTTGTTGGGAATTTTTTCCTTTGATAGAATGATCTAGCTGGGGGCTTTCCACTATTGTTTCCCCCTCAGAGAGATCTTCCAGCTCTGGTCTGTCAAGAGTTGAAGATGTAGTTGGCTGCTCTTGCTGTGGCTGATCCTCAGTGGCCTTCTGTTTGGCTGGATATCAGGTTACAGCTGGGACTGAGGCTACCTCACAGCAGCCCCTCCCCGGGAGGGATTCAGTCTGATTCACTATAGCTTCTTTGCCGTCCCCCACAGGCATGTTCCTCCTGGAGGGTGGGTTGGCAGTAAACCAATTGTGGTACACATGGGGGCAGTACACAGATACATGGTCCTTCTGACACAAATTACTTCTCACTAGCTAAATACTGTTTTTGTTTCTAACAGTTTAAAAGGATGAGGTAATAAAGCACAGGAGGCTCACTGCACAGTTCAGTGTGGATTCTGCACACAAATTTCTGCACTGTGATGGGTATCTTAGGTGCAGAGAAGTTTAGCACATAAGGAAACTGCACAGGGTTTAGCATACTGTTTATTTTGCCCCCATACAGGCAGATGGACAAACATGCTCATTCTCTTATGTATAATTTATTTCCAAAATCTGTAGGGTTAAATCTGCGCATATCCAGCAGATAGCCAAGACCTGTCGCTTCTTTCTCTATAACATCAGCAAAATTCGCCCTTTCCTCTCGGAGCACACCACCCGAACACTCGTCCACTCTCTCATTACCTCTCTCCTTGACTACTGCAACCTACTCCTCACTGGCCTCCCACTTAGCCATCTATCCCCCCTTCAATCCGTTCAGAACTCTGCTGCACGTCTTATCTTCTGTCAGGACCGATATGCCCATATCACCCCTCTCCTCAAGTCACTTCACTGGCTTCCGATCAGGTACCGCATAGAGTTCAAGCTTCTCCTACTTACCTACAAATGCACTCAATCTGCAGCCCCTCATTACCTCTCTACCCTCATCTCCCCTTATGTTCCTACCCGAAACCTCCGCTCACAGGTCAAATCCCTCCTCTCAGTACCCTTCTCCACTACCGCCAACTCCAGGCTCCGCCCTTTCTGCCTCGCCTCACCCTATGCTTGGAATAAACTCCCTGAGCCCATACGTCAAGCCCCCTCCCTGCCCATCTTCAGATCCTTACTCAAAGCCCACCTCTTCGATGTCGCCTTCGGCACATAATCAATTATACTTCCATTGAGGAAATCTAGACTACCCCAACTTGACATTTCGTCCTTTAGATTGTAAGCTCCTCTGAGCAGGGACTGTCCTTCCTTGTTAAACTGTACAGCACTGCGTAACCCTAGTAGCGCTCTAGAAATGTTAAGTAGTAGTAGTAGTAACATAGGGGTTCTCTCACTAAAGAGGGTGA